>NW_016107972.1:105814-143610 GCF_001604975.1 Cebus imitator | reverse complement strand
AAGGAGTTTCGCTCTTGTTACCCAGGCTGGAGTGCAATGGCACCATCTCGGCTCATCGCAACCTCCGCCTCCTGGGTTCAAGCAATTCTCCTGCCTCAGCCTCCCGAGTAGCTGGGACTATAGGTGTGCGCCACCATGCCCAGCTAATTTTTGTATTTTTAGTAGAGACGAGGTTTCACCATGTTGACCAGGATGGTCTGGATCTCTTGACCTCGTTATCCACCCGCCTCGGCCTCCCAAAGTGCTGGGATTATAGGCGTGAGCCACTGCGCCCGGCCGAGTGATCCAAATTAAAAAGACAAAAGTGTTTCTATTGGATAAGTTTATATTCAATCCTTTTCATGATCTCTGTTTACCTTGTAGAAAAGAAGTTCTGGTTTTGTGGCAAACAGATGGTTACACTGCTGACACTTGAGTTTAACAACTCTATGGGTTAAAGCAACTTGCTGGGATTGTTCAGCGAGAGGCCTGAGAGGCTGGAGGCCAGCTGTAGCAGAGAAACTGATGGCACTAAGGGAAACCGCAGAAGTGTTACGTCCTCCTGTTGACACTGCTGACCTGGAGGAGGGTGGGCTTACAACCATTTGGCCCTGAGACAGGGGCACTGCTGAAGAGTTTGTTCCTTTTGGCTTGTTAAATACATTCTGAATTAAAACAAATAAGGTAAAGATTTTATCAACTGAGAAATAAGGTAACTTGGTACTTTTCATTTCCTCATTTTAATAAATTAAGTCCCCCACCAACATTTTTTTAAAATTTTCTATCTCACAGAAAGAGTTTAAATGGCATACTTCCTCTAATAAATTAAAGCAGGCCTCTCCTTCCTCCCAGCCCCCCACATCCACCTGCACTCCCATCATCAACTAGCTTCTGATGGCTATAAAGACACAATAGCCACCAGCAGTCTCTTTCTCCCTGCTGCCAAGGATACTGGGTCAAACATGTTCCTACCCCGGGGATTACTAAACTCTACTCTTGTGTGTGTATTGCAGAGAGGGCGGAGAAAATGGGACGAGTGGATGCTTACAATTCCATGCCAGGAGTCACTAGGTATCTGACCCAGGATGAGAGGAAGGGGTATGTGAATCCCAACAGGCTACTGTTCTTCACCATACCACCTACCCAAACCATAATCCTAGCTTCCATCTTTTTTGAAGAGAGACCCAAGGGAGAAAGTGGGAGGGAACAACCGTTTAGGCAAGGATTCCAAATAAAGAAAAAATTGCTGACACCCAATATCTAGGTTCAGATATTTTGTAGAAATGACCTGCTTGGGACCCTGGTTGAAACAAATTTTTTTCTTTTCAATTCAAATTTAAACTTTTATAAGAATGGGCCTTTAGCAGTTAACACTGTGCCACAGATCAATGCCTAAGAGAACCACATGCATGATGTGCTACCTTAGATCATACCTGGAATGCGACCACACAACTGGAGCTGCAGAAGCTGTATATAGCTCCATTTGACATGGCTAGGTGATACTGAGGGATTGCTGAGGTTTTACAACTATGACACGAAACCTGGACACCTTGGTGACAAAAAATAAAAACCAACTATTAAGTTATACAAATGAATAAACAATCCAAAAATGTACTGGGAGAATGAAAAATTAAATAACATCAAAAAAAAAAATCAAGAAACTTTACAAAAATCTGAAATCTAACTACAACTAAACTCAATTAAGTCCCACTTACAGAAAAACTAACTTGGAAATTCTAAGTATTTTTTCTTTCTTTTCACATATAAAACTATAAAATACTATATAAATTGCAACCAAGAAAATCAGTGAAAAATTATTTTCACATAAAAGTTATTTAAAAGTCAATCTTGGGTCTTTATTTAAACAAATAGATAAATTCAGCTTGTAACAAAATCAAAGAAGAGCGGTTACATTTTTCTTCAATAGTTATTAAATCTATAAATTTATCAAATTTAAACATTACCTGAAGAAGTAACAGTCTTAACTCTGTAAGCAGATAAGCAATTAATAGAGCAGAAAAGCTCTGTTTTTCCTGAATCATTCGTAGTCTCAATCATTTCAGCTGAGGGCCTCAATGACTTTCCCAGGGCATATGGAGGAGTTTGGGCTGAATTCTATTAAAATAAAATAACATTGGAAACCTAGTACAAGCATACGTATTTACATATTATACAAAAAAGTAAAAAGAAAAGCTTCCTACAATCACGGCCCTTAGTTGAAATATTTGAGTATGACGATGAAACCACACTATTGGGAAGTGGGAAAATAAGTTCTTCCACACAATAAAAAAATTGAAATGGAAGAAAATTAGTAACTACTCAGATAGGTATCTTAGCAAACAAAACACACTAATTCAAACACAAGTAATGAATTAGGTAGTCATTACATACTTTTACATCACCAATAACCAGAGAAGGCCAGCTAATTCATGAACCAAAGGGCCATTCTCCTTATAGTCATGTACGTCAATCTAGGACAGTCTATCACCTTTAAGGTTTCTTAATTTGTGAGACTCTTCAGCAGGAGATAGAAATGGTACTTAATGTATATGAATAGAGATCCTATAGAACTACCTATTTTTCAAGCTGAGTTTCATAATAAAAATCTGCCTATAAGTTTAGTCATGTTTTAAGAAATAACAAAAATAGCTACCATTTACATAACCAATATTATAACTTACTGAATGCTTACCATGAACCAGACCCCAAGCTAAGCAATTTATACATAGTGTATCACAGAATCCTTTCAATGACAGAGTGAGGTGCTTTCAAAAATTACATTAACAAAAGGCTTAAATTAACTTTAATTAACAGATGATCAGAAGAAGTAGGAAATTAAACTCATCTCATCAGGCTCCAAAGTTCAGGCTCCTAACCACTACACTATGCTGTCAGTGACACACTAAATCTCACAATATGAAAAAAAAAATAGTAGAAAAATATAAATTGTGAGGTTTCACTACATAATCTTCTAGTAAAAAGATAGAGTATAATACCAGTAACAAAATTAGAAATGTAACTGATTTTGGGATCATATGTAAAATAACATGGATTCTTTTCCTGTGAAAGTAGTAACCAGACTGCCAAAAATGGCAATTCTTAAAAAAAGAGATTCTTTTCAGTGATGAATGTCCATATGTCCATTTCCAACTGCTCAGAGGAAGTAACAAATCAAACTTGCTAACTGAAAAAAATGTTTATCATTTACATGATACATCTTTATATCTTTAAGAACAACTTCTTTAAAACCACAAATCATTCGGTAATAATTAAATTGACAAAAGGTGATATATTTAGTAACCAGCTCAATCCATTATTCATTACAATAAATAAAATTACTTAAAGTATTCTCATGAGGCAGTGTTGACTAAATAATTCCAATTCATTCCCAAACACATTTTAAAATGAAAAAGACAAGTTTTGTTTAGATTCACTGATTTTATCATCTTAACTCTTGCTTAAGGTTTATTTATAATACGGTTTTCTTGCTATCAATACATCACAAAATATTTCATGCTCACAGAAAATCATGGAACTACATTTATGAGGCCGGGAGTTATAGCTCACGTCTGTAATCCCAGCACTTCAGGAGGCTGAGGCGGGTGGATAGCTTGAGCTCAGGAGTTCAAGACTGGCCTGGGCAACATGGCAAAACCCCATCTCAATTAAAAAAAAAAGAAATCACATTTGTGAATTCTTAGCTATGAAGGGAGCCTTTAAAAAAGGGAACTATTTTACCTATATCAACTTACCACCATAATCATCCCTCATACCATCAGAGTCTATCGCATTTTCTGGAAGGGAAATCACACATCAGGATGGACTAATGGGAGGAGCTCACTCTCATTTTGTAGTTCATTTCTGTGCAGTCAAATCAGAAGGAGTAAGCCTAACTACATGCAACAGATAGATATTCATACCTGCTTGTATGCCATGACACTTGTTGAACTAAAAACCTTCTGGGACTGGCAAGGACCAGAGCTACTATAGCAATAGCTCCCACAGTTCTCACAACAGTTCATGGTGAGGTTGTTGGCAGAGTGAAATTTTGAAAAACAGGCATCACTACAAAGACCATGTACTACATTTTGATATTTAACTTCAAACCGAATCTAGGAAATAAACACACACATAAATACAGAAAATAAGCAGAGCCAGTTTAAAAAAAAAAAACTCTTTGAGCAGAATCCCAATAAAAGTAAAATGTAACTTACATCAGCATTCTTCTGACACATACTGCACTTAGTTGAAGTGCTATTGGTATATATGGTAACAACAGGTTTCTTCTTCAGCTCATAAGAAGACAAGCATGATTGGCTGCAGAAATCTTTGCTGAGAGAGGAATTCTCAAAGCGGGTTGTGATCCCATCCTTAGGATTTAAAATGTCTCTAAAAATAAATAACAAAGGTAAAATGAAATGTGTTCTTCACAACTGTAAATTCCTCCTCTTTGTGAGTTGAAACAACATTTACTAAAGGCAGCTATTGTATGGTAGAAAAAGGATAAGGCATCTGCAGACCTGGATTTGATGATGAGTTCTGTTATTTATTAGGTGAGTGACAATGAATGATGTAATTACTATCTCAATTTCCTTATGTATAAAATGGGGTTTATGATACCTAATTCATAAATTTGTCAAGAGCAAATTATATTTAAAATACTGCCAGCCAGATGCTGAAGACAAAATAGGAAGGCTTTCAGCCCCAACCAAGTTTCATCTGCTATAGCCAATGGGACCAGTCAGTGGCCATCCCACAACTCCAGACCACAAGACACTGGTTCTCTTACTAGCCAGAGGGTGCCCAGAGGAGAACAGAAATGAGACAAAAAAAATTTTTTTTTTTTTTTGAGACAGAATCTCGCTCTGTTGCCCAGGCTGGAGTGCAGTGGCATGATCTTGGCTCACTGCAACCTCCACCTCCCAGGTTCAAGTGATTCTCCTGCCTCAGCCTACAACCCAAGTAGCTGGGACTACTCCCACCCAAGTAGCTGGCTAATTTTTGTATTTTTAGTAGAGACAGGGTTTCGCCATATTGGCCAGGCTAGTCTCAAACCCCTGACCTCGTGATCCTCCTGCTTTGGCCTCCTAAAGTGTTGGGATTACAGGTATGAGCCACCATGTCCAGCTGAGATAATAAATTTTTAAAAATTATAAGCGCAAGATTTTGAGAAACAGATGAGCCACCAGAATACAAAAAATAAGCATGATATATAATATTTAGCTATAACTGAAAAGATCAAAGAAACACATGACAAAAGGGCTGTTAAGGCTTTGGATCAGAGGACAGACGGAGACAAGAATCAGACAGGAAGAACAAAAATAGTTGGTTCTGTGAGATTCCTAGAGCCAATTTGTAAGAGCTACTTATTGCAATAAGCACAAACAGCAATACCCGGGTAAAACAGAGGCTAAGTATTGCCATTCTTCTGATAAGCATAACAACTAATTATAAACACTAGTGCAGGCCACAAAGTAAATAATAATGCAATAATATAAACTACAATAAGTGTGTTAAGTAATTACTATGTGCCAGGCATTATTCTCTTTACTCAAATTACCCAATTTAAATACCACAAAAATGACAGAGTGCGGTGGCTTACCCCCATAATCCTAGCACTTTGGGAGGTCAAGGCAGAAGGATGGCTTGAGCCCAGGGAGTTCAAGGCTCCAGTGAGCGGTGATCACACCACTGCACTCCAGCCTGGGCAACAGAGCAAGACCTTATCACTACAAAAAATTTTTTTTAATTAGCCAGGCATGCTGACTCATGCCTGTGGTCTCAGCTACTCAGGATGCTGAGTTGGGGGGACTGCTTGAGCCGGAGATGTAGAGATTGCAGTGAGCTGGGATTGTGCCACTGCATTCCAGCCTAGGTGACAGAGTGAGACCCTGTCTCAAAAAAAAAAAAAAAAAAAAAAAAAAAATCCCCAAACCACTATGAGATTAAGTATTATTGCAGCTGCCTCTTTAGAGATGAGGAAACTGAATCAGAGGTTAAACAGCTTGTCAAAGTCATATTGCTAGTAGGCAGTAAAGCTGAAATACAAATCCAGACAGTCTGATTCTAGTCTAAGGAATTAATTATTCCACTATCCTGCCTCCCATCCTGGACCTTTATTATACAGGTGTATTAGATGCTAAACCATGAGAAAATAACAACAATAAAAATTATTATGTAAAACTGAACTGTAAAAATATGACAGCAAATCTTGGAAACCAAAAGAATATGCTTATATACAGATGAAGTATTAATTTTGAAAGTGATTTTTCTACCGAAAACACAGCAATAAAGAGTTTCACTTAATAAGGTGAATCTGCCAGTTGCATGAGTAAAAGAAAAAATTGTAAGTAAAAATGCATAAATCAAAGAGAATAACTTTATAATGAAAATTTGTGCACATACATTAGAAATGTACTCTAAACCTTACGCATGCAAATGAGTGTTATACCATAACATTTATCTTAGAAAAACCACACCTCTCCCAACAATAACATAGCTCAAAACATTTTTCTAATTTTTTTAAGTTTTATGAACCCTTAGAATTATTTTTTAACTTTTAATTTTATAAATCTCATGTTTTAATAGTATGACTCAATTTAGCTACTAAATTGACCCGATTAAGGTATCAAGCAGTCTTTGGCAATTCATAAAAATCAAATGCATGCTGAAAAGATAAGAATCTGTCTCCTAACCTAGTCTACAGGAATGTTTCATAAGCTGTAAAGGTAATGCCAAATCGAGAGGGCAAAAAAAAATTTGAGTAAGAGCAGCACTATGCTAAAAAGTCACTGACGAGGGTGACTACTTTTAAGAAAACAAGAGGCATTTGGATATATAAGTCATGTTCTTTAAAATTATTTAATTTTATTTTGATATTTGGTATGTTGAAACAATCTAAAAATAGAAAACGAAGTCTACTCTTTCAGATTAGTTTCATGAACATGACATAAAAGTGTTAATTAGAAGGGCATTTTGCAACAAAACTGATTTACGGTATATAACTATTTAAAATTCCTCTCTCCTGGCCAGGCGTGGTGGCTCATGCCAATAGTCCCAGCACTTTGGAAGGCTGAGGCAGGCTACTTGCTGGAGCCCAGGAGTTCAAGATCACCCTGGGCAACATAGCAAAACCATCTCTACAAATAAAATACAAAAATTAGCTGGGCATGGTGGTGTGTGCCTGTGGTCCCAGCTACTGGAAAGGCTAAGGTAGGAAGATCATCTGAGCCTGGGGAGTTCAAGGCTGCAGTGAGCTGTGACCATGCCACTGAACTCCAGTCTGGGCAAGAGAGAAAAAAAAAAATCCTCTCTCCTTTTTTGTTGGAAATTTCCAAATAGCAGGATCTACTTTTAGATAGTTTAGGTCAAGACACAAAGCAGATAAACATGGCCAAAGGCAAAACAGGGGCCTACAAGAGATATGTTAAGTATACATGTTAATATGTATGGTATGTACATATATTTAATAGATTTATGTTAATTATAAATAGTAATACACAATAGAATTTTTATTACTAATAACAGGATTCTATTTGTTAAGTACTTGTTATGTGATAGGCCATGTGCTAACACTGTCTCATTGAAATCCTAGGAAGCAACTATTATTTTCCGATGAGAAATGGAGGCTTAGAAAGTTAAATATCTAGCCCAAAGTCACAGAGATAAATCATAGAGCCACAATTTAAAACCAAGCTCTTACTGTTTTTTGCCTGTAGGGACTACTAACAACACACTGTATTCCTCGAATTACACTATCACAGAAATGGGCAAAACATGTCAAATCCTTCCAACGTACTAAGGCAGGGAAAGATTTATGTAACTTTGTTGCTCTTTTTTCCTCTCTCTGCATCTAAGCATTATTATAAAGCAACAATGACCCCACAAGGACATTAGAAATAAACACATTTTTGTGACTATGTAGAGTTTTTACTTTTTAAAGAATTAAATAGCATTCATATACTATTAAAAGAGTGATATTATTGTATGCTATACCAAATAACTTTCAAGAAAACTGTTATATAAATTTAAATGGTTGTTGTCTACAATTCTAGGATAGTCCTGCAATTCCCACAAGTCATTTGTTACTTCTTTCCACAGTAAAATTTAAAGTGATAGAAAACTGGTTTAGGCAATATTCTAACACCAAGTCACTTATTTAATGTTGTAAAACTTTAAAATTTGCAAATTCTTCCATTACTTTCTACAGACACATGATAAAGAGCTATAAAGTATCAACAGCATGTTTGAACTAAACTATATACACCGTAAAAAAAAAAAAAAAAAAAAGTAAAGTAAAAAGGGGTGTCAAAAATTTTATACTTGGAGCAATTTGTGCAGGTTTTCTTGGGAGGAGGTGGTGGGCAGGCAAGTGAAGAATGTCTGGTGATGCATCTTGTGGAGCAGAAGAGCTGAGTAGATCCTGTCTTATGATACGCAGTTTGCCCCTTATAAAGCATTCTTTTACAACCAGAACAAAAAACCTTAATAGCAACAGATGGAACTGAAGGAAGCAATACACTTGGGCCAGATGATGCAAAAGAAAGCTGAAAGCCTGGGTTCAACTGTTGGGCTATCAAAACAAAATTAAAAAAAAAAAAGTTTTAGTATCAATAATAATGCATATACAGTGTCTAAAGTTTTAGTATCAATACTAATGCACATACAGTGTTTAAAGTTTTAGTATCAATACTAATGCATATACAGTCTCTCTCTCTCTCTCTCTCTCTTCCCCCTTCCCATCCCCTCCCTTCTCTTTCCTTTTTTGAGACAGGGTCTCACTGTGGTGCAATCATAGTTCGCTGCAGCCTCAAACTCCCACAATTAACCAGTACTCCCACCTCAGCCTCCTGAGTAGCTGGGACTACAGACACATGCCACCATACCCAGCTAATTTTTTTTTTTTCCAAGATGGAGTTTTGCTCTCATTGCCTAGGCTGGAGTGCAATGGTGCAATCTCGGTTCACTGCAACCTCCACCTCCCGGGTTCAGGCAATTCTCCAGCCTCAGCCTCCCGAGGAGCTGTGATTACAGGCATGCAACACCACACCTGGCTAATTTTTGCATTTTTAGTAGAGACAGGGTTTCAACATGTTGGTCAGGCTGGTCTTGAACTTCTGACCTCAAGTGATCCACCTGCCCCAGTCTCCCAGTGTGCTGGAATTATAGGTGTGAGCCACCTCGCCTGGCCTTTTTAAAATTTTTAGTAGAGATAAGGTCTTGCTGTGTTGCCCAGGCTGGTCTCAAACTCCTGAGCTCAAGCTATCCTCCTGCCTCAGCCTCTCAATTTGCTGAGATTATAGGTGTTGGCCACCACACCCAGCCCAGTCTCTTTTTTAGGACAAATTTCCTATCTTGAAATTCAGTGTTAATGAGGCAATAAGCACCCCAAAACGGAGGTTTCAATTTTTTTTTTACCATGACCCAAAGTAGGAAATACATTTAGTATTATAACCCAGTTTTCACACATATACATTTGTAAACGTGGGGATGTGTGTACAATTTAATCACTGAAACAGAAGTTTTATGAAACAATATGTTTCGTTACTACTCATATTATTCTGATATAATCCTATTCTATTTTATATTTTTAAATACTGCTGCAAACCAACTACTCACAGTCTGAAAAACAAACAGCGCTAAAGGAAGAGAAAGACATACATGAAAAGATGCTTTCCCTCAACTTTACTAGTCAGAATAAGCAAATACTAATTGTAATTAACTTATACAGTTCCATTTCTTACCAAGAGGTCTGTCACTAACTGAAAACACAGCACTAATTTTCAATTCACTTTCTTGAGTTTTTGGCTGTTGGGCACATCCATACTCCTTTAGAAAAAAAAAGAAAAGAAAAAAGTAACAATGAATATAGTGGATGCAAGTAAACTAGAAATTCAAGCAAAAAAAATGATTCTATCCCATTAATCTCTTAAACATCCTGATCATAAACACCTTCACAAACACCTCAAAAGTCAAAATTTACAAGTTATTAGACTAGATTTAATCTTTACAACAACGTTTCAGAATTAGAGAATCTTTTACAGTAGTTTTATCTACTTTTCAAATGTAATTTTGATATATGGGAGTTATAGATAATTATTCCAAACGCTAAGCACTACCTATTTTTAGGTAGTGGCCCACTTGGCCGCAATCTTGGCCCACTGCAACCTCTACCACCCGGGTTCAAGCAATTCTCCTGCCTCAGCCTCGCAAGTAGCTAAGACTACAGGCATGCACCACTATACCCAGCAAATTTTTATGTTTTTTTAGTTGATATGGGGTTTCACCATATTGGCCAGTCTGCTCTCAAACTCCTAACCCCAGGTGATCTGCCTACCTTGGCCTCCCAAAGTGCTGAGATTATAGGCATGAGCCACCACACCTGGCAAAAAGCAGCAATAAATGAAATTAAATCTGGCTGGGCACGGTGGCTCATACCTATAATCCCAGCTAGCTACCCAGGAGGCTGAGGCGGGAGAATCACCTGAACCCAGGAGGAGGAGGCTACAGTGAGCCTAAATCGTGCCACTGCATTCCAGCCTGGGCAACAGAAGGAGCCTCTGTCTCAAAAGAAAAAAAAAATTAAATCAGAATGATTTAGAGTTTGTATCTCAATCATTTTAGCCAACAGACTTACAAGCTGTCTTTTCTGCTAATGGCAGAAAAGATACAAGAGTGTCAATGCAATCTGCTCGTTATACATAAAATCATCACAGACAAAATCCTATTTATTCTTACATTCTTCAAAATGTTTTAAAACAAAATGTAATCATGAAACATTTTTAAAAATGTAAATGCCTATCTTGAATGGTCCTTTATTCTGAAATTACAACCATCCTTTTTTTTTTTGATGTTAAAATATCCTTACATATTTCAAAACAGAAAATTTTAAAAAATAGTCTTACTTTTCTGAATCAATGATGGTAATACATGGCAGTTGTATTTTTAATCTCCCTACACATAGCAAAATAAATGAGTAGCTATGATAGTTCCAAAGTTACTTTAGAAATTTCTTTAGACTATTAAATGCCAAAAACTAGGAACCATTGCATTAATTCACCACTTCCCATGATATTTATTATGAGTACCCAAAGAGGTGCTGTCTATAAGATATACCTTCTTTATAGATGAGTAAAGTGAAGCTAAGAGATGTTCAGCAACTTGCCCAAGGTCACAAAGAGACTACATGCACAGATGGGAATTAAACCCAGACAGTCTGTTCTTTTTTTTTTTTTTTTTTTTTTTTGAGATGGAGTCTCACTCTGTTGCCCAGGCTGGAGTGGAATGGCACCTTCTTGGCTCACTGCAACCTCCACCTCCTGCTTTCAAGTGATCCTCAGCCTCCTGGATAGCCGGGATTACAGGCACCCACCACCATGCTCGGCTAATTTTTGTATTTTTAGTAGAGATGGGGTTTCACCACATTGGTCAGGCTGGTCTTGAACTCCTAACCTCAGGTAATCCACCCACCTCAGCCTCCCAAAGTGCTGGGATTACAGGCGTGAGCCACTGTGCCCAGCCAGTCTCTCTGTTCTAAAACCCATGATATCACCTTCATAGATGTGAAAATACAAAGTAATTACTACAGTGAATTCAAACTCTGGCCCAGTTGAAATTAAGTTCCCCTGTTGTAGGAGTCTCTCCCATCTCCTTTCTCTCACAGCACTTATCATAATAAATCATTTAATTACTTATTTGGATAATTTGATTAATGCCTTAACATTCACCATTCCTCCTACACACACATTAGACTGAAAAGATCACATCCATTACGGACAGGGACCATATCTGTTTTTTTCACCTCTGTATAACCAATCGCCCAAAACAGTCAACCTAACAGAAAAGACTATGGGTTCCAACAGCAGACAGAAACAGATATGATCTTGTCTCCTAAACAAGCTATTTAATATTTCTTAGTTTCAATTTCTTTATCTGTAAAGTAAAGATATATTACCTAACCCATAGGGCCAATGGGGAGGGAGGGAACAAATGACTTATAGCATGACATTTTACAGTTAGTGAAAAGTAAGCACGATACATACACAAAATGCTAGTTCTTTTTTTTTTTTTTTTTTTTTTTTTTTTTTTATGGTTTTTTTTTTTTTTTTTTTTTTTGAGACGGAGTTTCACTCTTGTTGCCCAGGCTGGAGGGCAAGCAGGCAACTGTGTGATCTCGGCTCACCACAACCTCCACCTCCCAGGTTCAAGCAATTTTCCTGCCTCAGCCTCCAGAGTAGCTGGGATTACAGGCATGCGCCACCATGCCCTGCTAATTTTGTATTTTTAGTAGAGATGGGGTTTCTCCATGTTGGTCAGGCTGGTCATGAACTCCTAACTTCATGATCCGTCCACCTCGGCCTCCCAAAGTGCTGAGATTACAGGCATGAGCCACCGCAATCAGCCAAAATGTTAGCTCTTATACTTTTTATTAGTTTCGTAATTGTGTAATTTAATAAATACTTGCTAAATGGATGAATCTAAGTCTATTCAATCCAAAGTGCATGTTCTTAAACATTATACCTAAATAACAATATTTACTGACATTTACAAAAAGAAGAGGAAGTTAAAATTATTATATACATCTTCGAATTACCAAAATGAGTGTTTAAGATTCAATAAAAATTACTTTACCTTATCAATTCAATTTCCAAAGTTTTTCTAATATTCCTGTTATATTTCCCTGACTCATTTCTTTTACCTCACAACTCTTCTACACCTTCATAGCTCACAAGTCCCAACCCCACATCTTTCCTGCTCTTTGATATTTCAATTTCACCAAGTAAAAAGAAGTAACTAAGAACTCCCTCAACATCCCTCAACCCTTCCACCTTACCTACAAATTGCTCAGCAAACTGTTCTACTATCTTACAGGAAAAGGAAACCTTCTTTTTAGCTATAGCTGAAATAATGCTATTTTAGAATAAGTGTGTTCCAAGTATTGCATGCAACACACTTACAGTAAAAATTACCATTCTTTATTTGATAGTCAAATGTAACCTGGCATCCTATTTTTTATCTGGGAGCCTTACATCTCCACGTAGGTAACTTTCCAATCTCCAAATCCCAGATTTATATGTACAAATGCCTCCTTCTATAATTACCAACTGAATGTCCCACAAGCCCTTTAAACACAACACACCCCAAACTGCCCTTATTACTTCCTCAAAAATCCTGTTCTGCCGGGCGCGGTGGCTCAAGCCTGTAATCCCAGCACTTTGGGAGGCCGAGGCGGGTGGATCACGAGGTCAAGAGATCAAGACCATCCTGGTCAACATGGTGACACCCCGTCTCTACTAAAAATACAAAAAATTAGCTGGGCATGGTGGTGCGTGCCTGTAATCTCAGCTACTCAGGAGGCTGAGGCAGGAGAATTGCCTGAAACCAGGAGGCAGAGGTTGCGGTGAGCCGAGATCGCGCCGTTGCACTCCAGCCTGGGTAACAAGAGCGAAACTCCATCTCAAAAAAAAAAAAAAAAAAAAAAAAAAAAAAAAAAAAAAAAAAAAAAAAAAAAAAAAAAAAAAAAAAAAAATCCTGTTCTAACCCCTCAGTAAACGGTATTACCATAAACCCCAAAACCTGTAAGTATTCTTAGACTGCTCTTTGACCTTCACACCTCATATACAATCTCTAAATTTGATCAATCCTATTTAAACATTTTTAAATCTATTCTCTTTTCCCACTTTATTATTGATATTCAATTCTAAACACACCACATTCTCTCACCCCTCCATGACTTGGCTATTTTCTCTATTTCTCATGATATTTTCTCTGTCTGAAACTCTTAATTGTTATAATTCAATTTGCTACCTGCTCTGTGAAGCCTTCCTCTCCTTCCCAGATAGATTTAGAGCTCCTTCCCCTATGCTCCCAATGTACTTCACACAATTTTAAAACACTAATATAAGACTGTGATTTTACATATATATATATATATATATATACACACACACATACATACATATACATATTTTTAGACAGAATCTCCTCTGTTGTCCAGGCTGGAGTGTAGTGGAGCAATCTCTGCTCACTGCAATCTCCGCCTCCTGGGTTCAAGTGATTCTCCTGCCTCAGCCTCCCAAGTAGCTGAGATCACTGGCATGCATCACCACGCCTGACTAATTTTTTTATATTTTTAGTAGAGATGGGGTTTCACCATGTTGGCCAGGCTAATCTCGAACTCCTGACCTCAGATGAGCCGTCTGCCTCAGCCTCCCAAAGTGCTAGGATTAGTGGCATGAGCCACTATACCCGGCTCACTTGAGGCCTACTTTGGCCTCCCAAAGTGCTGGGATTACAGGTGTATGCCACTGCCCCTGGCCTTGATTTTGCATTTGTATAAAAAGTGGCATAGGCCGGGCACAGTGGCTCATGCCTATAATCCCAGCACTTTGGGAGGCTGAAGCGGGTGGATCATTTGCAGTCAGAAGTTCGAGACCAGCCTGGCCAACATGGTGAAACCCCATCTCCACTAAAAATACAAAAATTACCCAGGCATGGTGGTGCACACCTGTAATCCCAGCTACCCAGGAGAGCAGCTTAAATCTGGGAGGCAGAGGTTGCAGTGAGCTGAGATCACATTACTGCACTCCAGCCTGGGGAACAGAGCGAGACTCCATCTCAGAAAAAAAAAAAAGGAGAGAGAATAGTTCACGCTACTTGTGAGTGACAGATAAACTTCATCTTAAAAGAGCACAAAACTTTGCCAGCCTATCTAGCTTATTTCTTCTTCCACCGGCATAAGAAATGGCATGTACAAAGGCAAAGAAATAAAATGCAACAGAGTTTTAGAAGATAATGTTGAATGAACTGCAAATAGTTGGCAGGAGTGTAGATTAGAAAAGGTGGGAACAATGAATGATAACACTGAAGAGAAAACAAAGGCCTAAACATGTATAGTTTGGATGTTACACTGAAAGATCCCTGCTTCATCACACAGGAGGAAACAGGGTCTTTAAAGAGAGAAATATCACTAGATCTACACAGTACAATGGCATCACTGTACAGTGTTTTGATGGGATATGTGACTGAAGGAAGAATAGCCAGGAAACTATTACAGAAGTTCAAATGAGAAATAATGAAATATTTAAGTGCAATGGCTGATGCCTATAATCCCTGCACGTTGGCAGGCCGAGGCACGAGGATCACTGGAGGCTGGAGTTCAGGACCAGCCCGGACAACATAGGGAGACTCCATCTATATCAAAAACTATCTCCATGTGGTGGAGCATGTTTGTGGTCAGCTACCTGGGAGGCTGGGGTGGGAGGACTGCTTAGAGTGCAGTGGCCATAATCACACCAGCACAACCCAGTATGGGCAACAAAGTGAAACCTTGTCTCAAAAAAAAGACAGAAAAATAATGAAATAACAGAAGAACATGAAGGGTCAGATACAAAAAATATTTAAAAGCTAGAATCCACAAACCCTGGCAAAGAAATGGTTACTTTAGGCAGAGAAAGAGTAAGAATTTACCACCTGGAGGGAACAAGTGGCATGGATGCCACCATCCCCTACACCACATCTTATAGAAACTACCTCAGAACTCCTCAGCTCAGCACTGTAGAAAGGCGTAGAGTTCATAAGTGAAACAAAACCTGACATCCCTGCCTTGAAGTGATACTGCCTGTGGCTGGGCACAGTGGCTAACACCTATAATCCCAGCACTTTGGGAAGCCAAGGTGAGTGGATCACTTGAGGTCATGAGTTTGAGACCAATCTGGTCAACATGGTGATACCCCAACTCTACCAAAAATACAAAAACTTAGCCGGGCATGGTGGCACACACCTGTAATCCCAGCTACTCAGGAGGCTGAGGCAGGAGAATGACCTGAACCTGGGAGGGGGAGATTGCAATGAGCCAAGATCACACCACTGCACTCCAGCCTGGGCAGACAAAGCAAGACTCCATCTCAGGAAAAAAAAAAAAAAAAAAAAAAAAAAAAAAAAAAAAAAAAAAAAAAAAAAGGAAATGTGAGATGTTATGAAAAATAAATTTTTTTATTATTTTAAAATATTATTGCTTCCCTTATACAATAAAGTCAATAACTATAGAGTATAAAGCAAAAGAACTGTCCTAGAAGAAAAAAAAGTTCCTTGCCAAAACAACTAACTCATCTCTCCACATTGATTCCTGTGTTCTCCATTCTGTGTCCCTATAGGGTAACCAGAATGATCTTTCCAAACACAAATCTGTTTCATCTTACTTTCTCACTTAAAACCTACAATTGGCCAGGCACAGTGGTTCACACCTATAATCCTAGCACTTTGAGAGGCCAAGATGAGCAGATCACCTGAGGTCAGGAGTTCGAGACCGGCCTGGCCAACATGGTGAAACCTCGTAACCTCGTCTCTACTAAAAATACAAAAAATTAGCCGAGCGTGGTGGTGAGCACCTGTAATCCCAGCTACTGGAGAGGGTGAGACAGGAGAATCGCTTGAACCTGGGAGGTGGAGGTTACACCACGGAGATCACACTATTGCAGCAAAACTCCATCTTCAAAAAAAATGCCAGGCATGGTGGCTCATGCCTGTAATTCCCTCTGGGAGGCCGAGGCGGGCGGATCACCAGGTCAGGAGCTCAACACCAGCCTGACCATCAGGGTTAACACCCCGTCTCTACTAAAAATACAAAAATTGTCCAGGCCTGGTGGTACGTGCCTGTAACCCCAGCTACTAGGGAGGCTGAGGCAAGAGAATTGCTTGAACTCGGGAGGCAGAGATTGCAGTAAGCCGAGATCATGCCATTATACTCCAGCCTGGGTGACAGAGCAAGACTGTGTCTCAAAACAACAACAACAACAAAACTCTACAATGGCTATCAACTGCTCTTAAAGATCAAAACTTATAACAACGTCCACCAGGTCCTGCATAATCCAGCCCCAAACTATATATACAGTCTTATCATAGAGAAGCAGCATAGCACAGGTTCTGGGGTCTGATCACCTGGATCTGAATCTAGTCTTTGTTATTTACTAACTGTGATCTGTGGCAAACTATTTGGCTTTTTTAAGTTTTAGTTTCCTCATCTGTGAAATGGGGATAACAATATGGTGTTGAGAATGGTGCCTGGCACACTCTTAAGCACATATAAGTATTAAGTTAATAATGTCACATGATTATGATATAATATATACTACATACTGATACACTAATACCTTCTATTTTTATTGTTGTTGTTTTGATCACTATCATCATCACCATTTTCATACCTTTTCTGTTCCAGGCTCACTGGTCCTACAGGTCTTGAAAAGAACCATGCATCTTTCCAACTCAGGGCTTTCCCATTCACAATTTCCTCTTTCTGAAATACTCTTTACCATGCCCTTTGCCTAATCAATTCATTCTTCATAATTCAGCTTACACATCCTTCCCTTAGAGAGGCCTTCCCTAGCCATCCCCAGGCCTCAGACCACAACCAAAACTAGGTCAGATTCCCCATTTTAGGCTTCTCTTCCAGAGCATTTGTCATAGTTTGTAATTACACATATTATTTGACCAATACTTGTGTAATTTCTGCCTCTTCTACTAGCATATAAGTTCTACGAGGAAAGGGACTAAGCTAACTTTGCTCAATTCTGGATCCCCAGAGCCTAGCATAGACCACAGATTCTTAACGGAACAAAGGAAAGTACTACCAGATTCAAGAGAATTTTTTTAAATGAAGAGTATGGAAAAATGGTAAATACATTACTTTCCTTCCAAAAAAAAAAACACGTAGTTACATCTTTCATTCAAAGAGCAGAAAACCAGCCAGGCATGGTGACTCACACCTGTAATCCCAGAACTTTGGGAGGCCAAGGTAGGTGGACTGCTTGAGCTCAGGAGTTCGAGACCAGCCTGAGAAACATGGCGAGACCCAGTCTCTACCGAAAATACAAAAAAGTAGCTAAGCGTGGTCGTGTGTGCCCGTGGTCCCAAGTACACAGGAGACTGAGGTGGGAGGATCACTTGAGCCTAGGAGGTGAAGGCTGCAGTGACCTGAGGAGATTGTACCACTGCACTACGGCTTGTGCAACAGAGCGAGAGCCTGTCTCCATTTGGTTTATTTTAACTTACAAACCAGAAACTGCCTAACTAAAATTTTTCAGTTCACCAGATCTTAAAAAGAAGGATTTTTTTTTAAATTAAATCAAGATGAAATGCTTACTTGAGCATTATCTGGTTCTTCTTTAATTTTGTCCAGAAGCTCCTGCTGTGGTACCACTGCTTTGCCACATTCACCATCCAAAGGTTCTTTCATTCTAATTTTTTACGTGAAGTAGTTCCTCAGGCTCAAACGAATAGATTTCTTCTTGGCAATGGATAGCTGGACACCTAAAATACATACTCAGGTTTATTCTTTCTTTTTTTATTTCAAGCTTATCTATATGAAAAACCTCGTGTTGAGTGCACGAGGTTTCACAGCTCAGCATTTGAAAAACAACTCTTCTGGGGCCATGACTAACTTTTTTCTTTCTTCCTGCTTTCTGCTCCTTCAGTAGCTACATAAGAAAACAGTTTTCCAGCAACAGCTCCCACTTCTCTAATATCTTTAAAGACACACGCACTGGTCTTTCCTGTGTTGAACGTAATTGAAGGGAATCAGACCAGCAGCAGATCAAGATGTGGGAGGAAGTTACCAAACTCTGAGAAGAATGGACTCAAGAAAGTTTCTGACCCCATGAGAATCAGTACTTAGAGGCCCACGTCAGCTTTTATTTCTCAAAGTGGGGCACAACAACCTCCCTGCCCTGACCTGTAACTCAACCTCGACTGGAAGCCTCCCGAAGGGCCCCATTTCTTGGCCTAACGCTACATCTTAGCTCAAGATGCCATTCATTGCAGGCGAACAACAGGCACGCCCTTACTGAAAGTGAATCACCTGCCTCTTTCATGGTCTCCGTGTGGGAGGTGGGGGGCATCAAGCCCCTCTGAGGGCCGCTTCACAATCGCCCTCCTGTGGAAAAGAAACTCAACTGGCCATTCAGTAAATTCCCTTCCCCTAAGAGTCAAAGAACAAAACGGGGCAAATTAAACCTAAAACAAAAAGCTCTTCAAAGTTGTCTTTATCCGAATAGTCAAGGACGGAAACGGACAACTGGTCGAAAAGCCTGTTCCGAAAAAGAGATGAGAACTTTTGCGCACTCGCCAGAGTCACAACTATCTATGGGCGCGCATTCCTCCTCTAAGAACCGCACGCGTTCGGAAACTCTACTTCCCACCAAGAATTCCCACTCCTATCACTAAGGACTAACAAGGCAAAGTAGTCTCCGACAGAGAGCAGAGGACTACCCGCTGCGTGTCAACGCGTACCAAAAGCGAAATCCGCAGCCGCCCCAGCCGCGTAGCCCACCTGGCACCGCCCCCGCCGCAACGCCTCGTCACGTGGCGCGGCCTCAGCCCCCGCCGTCCCGCCCACTACCAGTGCGGCAGCGCTCACCTTCTGTCGCCTCCCTGCTACCGGAGGAGCACCGGACAGGGAATTTGGTAATAGGAACCAAGCCCTCTGCGCCTAGACAAAGATCATTTTCTCTTCTGGAATTCTGCCGGATCCATCACAACGCAACAGCCGGCCAACCGCGCATGCGCAGCCCTGATCTCCGCCCTCTTTTCCCGTCAAGCTCAGGACCTGAGCAGAGGAGAACTTCCCAGCATTCCTCTTTCCTTAGTTTTGATTTGCTTCTTAAAGAGACCGAGGCTCAATAGTGAATAGGTGGAGAAAGGGGTTTAAGGAAGATTATCAGTGGCGTTAGAAGGTGCTGTAAGTGTTCTGTAGTATTTGTGTGTGTGTGTGAGGCAAGAGTCTCACTCTGTTGCCCTGGCTGGGGTGCAGTGGTGCAATCTCGGCTCACTGCAACCTCCACCTCACGGGTTCAAGTGATTCTCTTGCCTCAGCTTCTTACAGGCGCCACCACCACGCCCAGCTAAGTTGTAGCATTCTTTAGTGCCCATTTCCTGAACAGTGGCCTACTGAGAGAGCATGGTAATAAATATTACTTGGCTTGCTAAGCACTTCACATGCCTCATCCCACTTAATCCTCACAATAACCCTAAGAGGTATAATTTTTTAACCTCTAAGATATAAATGAAAAATTAACTTGCCCAAAATGAAGATTTGTTATTTTTTTATTCAACGTTAACAGATACATCTATGATTTGTGACTGTTCATTCATTTTGATTGCTGTATAGTATTCCATTTTATGAATATAGTACAATATCAGTCATCTACTATTGATGGACATTTGAGTTGTTTCCAATTTGTGCCTATTAGGAATAATGTCACTGTGAACATTCTTGTCATTGGTGGTGTTAAAGGACAAAATTACAGCAAATTTAAAGATCTCAATTAGCTTTATTTGTGTTCTAGAATCTGGCAACACTTCATTCTGTAAAATAGAACAACAGTTCCAATGAACTGAGCAGAAGAGGTAGGTTTTATAAACAGAATGGCTGGAGAAAGCAGAAACAAAGAACAAAAAACGGATTGGTCCATTTCAAAGTAACTTTCCAAAAAATAAATAAATAAGTTATTTTCCTTGTAAAGTAGAACCAGGAAACAAAACAATAGAGAAATAACTGATTGGTTAATATCAGGTAACTTCAGTTTATCTTTTTTTGGTAAGGATTAAAGCAGAAGGAATTTCATTATTATCCTAATTGAAACTGGCGCTCGGGAAATTAGACTGTTATTTGTTTTTCCTGACTTCTCAGAACTTCATATAACAAGGTAGTTTCAGTTTGATGACATGGTTTTGCTTTCTGAAGTTTAGTTACCCACAGTCAACCACATTCTGAAAATATTAAATGGAAAATTCCAGTAACAAATAATTCATAAGTTTTTTTTTACACTGTCAGAAAATTATTTTAATAGTTACAAAACTTTTTTTTTACAGGATCAATATAAAATAGCAGTTGATTTGTCCATAATTATCAGAATTATTTATATTTGAGGTCTTGACTAAGTGGGGCTGAAATCAACAAAAGGTCTTGGACTGTTGGCTCATAAATCATCCTAGGAAGCCCGCCCTGTTGATACCTGTCATGCTTAGCTCTTATGAGATGACCCAATCCTTTAAAAAAAAAAAAAGAAAAAAAGTATCTCTCTTTGTTCATTCATTGGAGGCTTGAAGTGAATTCAGCAGCGTTCATTAAACACCTTCCAGCTCCTGTCATTTACTACTTCTTCAACATTCAGTTCTGACTGCATCCATTTCAACTTTGTCTGCTCTTTTCTAAGTTGCTTTAATAACGTTAATCGTCCATATTCTTTTCTGTCTCTTCTCAGAGGTTTTTTACTACTTCTGACGTTTGGGCTATACAATTTTTTATGACTCTGTCTCTACTGGCATGAGCTGCCATCAAAGACTCATAAAGTTGTTTACAGGTTTGGCTGGCATCAATTTTCCCTGCAAAGGAAGCTGTTGGAACCGTAGTGTTTTAATTCATGTACTATTCTGTCATCAATTGTCCTCATCACCTTGATTAATTCCTGGAACTTGGCGAACTCCTCACAATTCACACCGCCACTGGGTGCCGCCATATTGGACCTAATTCATAAGTTTTAAACAACTTTTATTAAAGTATATGGTTATAATTGTTCTATTATTAGTTGTTAGTCTCTTTCTGTGCCTCATTTACAAATTAAACTTTATCATAGGTATATACACATTTTATATATATATACATATATATATATGTATATATATATAAAATATAGAATATATAGGGTTTGATACTACTGGAGGTTTCAGGCATCCGTGGAACATCTTGGAACACATCCCCCATGGATAAGGGAGGACTACTGTATATATTGCAAGTATCTTCTCCCATTCAGTAGCCTTATCACTCTATTATTGGTATCTTCTGATGAACTTAAAAGACCTTTGTGGCCGGGTGTAGTGGCTCATGCCTATAATCACAGCACTTTGGGAGGCTGAGGCAGGCAGAACCCTTGAGGCCAGGAAGGAGTTCGTGACCAGCCTGGCCAACATGGTGAAACACTATTTCTACTAAAAATACAAAAATTAGCCGAGTGTGATGGGCATCTGTAATCCTAGCTACTCGGGAGGCTGAGGCAGGA
This sequence comes from Cebus imitator, assembly GCF_001604975.1. Lineage (NCBI taxonomy): Eukaryota > Metazoa > Chordata > Mammalia > Primates > Cebidae > Cebus > Cebus imitator. Next base: position 121,576 of record NW_016107972.1, on the reverse strand, counting down.
GAATCGCTTAAACCCAGGAAGCGGAGGTTGCAGTGAGCTGAGATGGTATCACTGCACTGCAGCCTGGGTGACAGAGCAAGACTCTGCCTTAGAAAAAAAAAAAAATAGCTGGGCATGGTGGTATGTGCCTATAGTCCCAGCTGCTCGGGAGGCTGAGTCAGGAGAATCACTTGAATCGGGAGGTGGAGGTTGCAGTGAGCCAAGGTTGCACCACTGCACTGCAGCCTGGGTGACAGGCTGGACTCCTTCAAAAAAAAAAAAAGAAAAAGAAAAAAAAACACCTTTGTGCTTAGTGCTTATTGTACACTCTGAAGTAAAAAATATTTTCCTACCAAATGAAGAAAATTTCTAGAAATGTTACTAGTCTTTCACATTTAGTTCTGTAATCCAGTTGAAGTTGGGTTGTGTATATAGTGTGAGGTAAGTCAGATTTCAGCTTTTCCCTGTGAATTTTAAATGAATTAAGCACTATTTTTTAAAAGGACTGTCCTTTACCCCACTGTTCTGCATTGACACCTTTGTCATGTATAAATGTATAAGTTGTCTATATATATATGTGGGTTTGTTTCAGGACTATGTTGCCTATTCCTTTTGTTTCTCCTTGTGGAAATACCATACTGTCTAAATTTCTGTAATAGCTTTATAATAAATCTTAGCATATGATAGAAAAAGTCCTCCCTCCTCTTATGTCCTTCAAGATTGTCTTGGCTTTCCTTGGTCCTTTGCATCTTGATGTAAATTTTTTAATCAGCTTGTCAGTTGTGACACAACTTTCCTTATAAATTTTAGAATCCATTGGGATTTTCTTTAGTATTATACTGAAGTGGTATGCCTGTTTTGGAGAATTGGTATTTGTTATTCATTGTGTTGAACTGTGTTGCCTAAAAAGATATGTTGAAGTCCTAACCCTCAGAATGGGACCTTATTTAGTCACATAGGATTGTTGCAGATGTAATTAGTTAAGATGAGGCCATATCGAAGTAAGGTGGGCACTTAATTCATTATGATTGGTTTCCTTAAGAGAGGAGAAGATATGGAGACATACACATGGGAGAACACCATGCAACAATGGAAGCAGAAATTGAAGTATGCATTTGCAAGCCAAGGAATGCTAAGGATTGTTGATAACACTAAAAGCTAGGAGAGGCAAGGAAAGATTCTCCCATATAGGTTCCAGAGAAAGGACGACCCTACTGATCTTTAATTTTAGACTTCTAGCCCCAAGAATAGTGAAATAATAAATTCTGTCGTTTAAAAAAAAAAAAGTTTGTGGTACTTTATTAAAGCAGCCTTAAGAGACTAATAATAGCATTCTGTAGGGCTGACTCAATCCATGAAAATGATATATTTCTCCATTTATTTGTAATTTCTGTGTCTGTAATTTCTCTTAATAATGCTTTATAGTTTTTAAGTGTAGAGATTGCACACATCTTTGTTAGATTTATTCTAGGCATTTAATATTTCATGTCATTTTAAATGTAAATTTTTATTTTCTAATTGTTTTCAGTATAAAAATAGAAATACAGTATATTTTTGTATGTTGGTCTTCAAGCTAGCGTCCTTGCTAAATTATTAATTAAACTAATTAATTCTAGTAGTCTAGCCATTTTTCTTTCTGTTTCCAGCTATGTAGAGAATAATGACCATTTTATTTCCTTCTTTCTAATTACATAACTTTTATTTCTTTTTCTTGCCTATTGCAGTGGCTAAACTTCTAGTAATGTGTTGAATGGAAATGGTGATATTGGGCATCTGTATCTTGTTCTTGTTATGTTGCTTTCAATGTAAAATTATTGAATATTATATTTACTTCAAGATGTTTGTAGTTACCTGTGGGAGGTTAAATATGGCCATAAAGTTGTTACAACTTTTCCCATCAAGGAAAGGAGTCTTTAGTGTGCAGATGGGTGGATTTAAAAGAGAGAGAGAGAAAGAGAGAGGGAGTCTGTGATAGTTAATGTATCAACTTGAATCTGTAGATTCAGTAAAATATAATGTCCTCCCAATAGAGAAAGGCATTATCCAATCCATTGAAGACCAGAATAGAATAAAAGGTGGAGAAAGGAAGAATCTGCCCCCTCTCTCTCTCTCTTTTTTTTTCCCCTGCCTCACTGTTTAAGCCGAAACATCCCCTCTCATCTTCTCCTGCCCTTGTACTAGGATTTATATCATCAGCTCCCCTGGTTCTGAGACCTTTAAGACTCAGACAGAATTACACCACTGGCTTCCCTGGGTCTCCAGCTTGCAGAGAGCAGATTGTGGGACTTCTTTGCTCCATAATTATGTGAACAAATTCTTCGTAATAATAAATCTTCATATCCTATTAGTTCTGTTTCTCTGGAGAACCTTACTTATACAGAGTCTGTTTCACTACCTCTTGTTTCTTGACTGGGCTTGTGAATTATTTTGACTGACAAAATGTTACAGAAGTGATACCATATGAGTTCCTAAGCATAGGCCTCAATTGTCCTTCGAGCTTCTGCTTTCGTTATCGTAGAACACTCCTACCACCATATCAAGGTTAAATGAGATCACTGCTGATTGATGAGAAATCACACAGAGAGAGTAACCCCATGGCCAGCAACAAGGTCCCACAACATATGAGTGAAGCCATCTTATATTCTCCAGATTGCTAGATGATTGCAGCATCTGTTGTTATATAACAAAGCACCCCTTTGTAGATAACTGTTAGATAATTGAAATCTAGAAATGAGATACTGCCATAACTAAAATATAAAACATGGCGTTGATGTTGGGACCAGGCAGCAGGCAGAACCTGGAAAGACAACAAGGAGGCTGTAAGTGGAGGTTAGAAGAGCAGTGAGGAAACTTGTTGAAGGCTGGGGAAAGAACAACCAGTGTGATGCATTGGCAAAATGTTTGGCAGCACTGTCATCCGTGATAACTTAGAACCTAGAAGACATACTTAATGATCTTCTGAATCTGCCTTAGGAGACTTCCATGCAGAAGGTTACAAAAAATACAAAATTTAACTGGGTGTGGTGGCATGTGCCTGTGGTCCCAGCTACTCAGCAAACAGAGGCAGGAGGATCCTTTGAGCCCAGGAGGTTGAGGCTGCAGTGAGTCAAGGCTGCAGTGAGCTATGATTGTGCCAATACAGAGTGAGATGAAAGAAAAGAAGAGAAGATAACGAGAGAAAGAAAGATTGTTTCCAAAGATGCTGGCAATAATCCCATCTTTGCATGTGCATGATGCTTCTCCCATTAAGAGGTGGAATTAACTACAGGTCAATATCTCTGATGAATATTGATGGGAAAATCCTCAATAAAATACTAGCAAAAAGAATTCAACCATACATTAAAAAGATCATTCACTATGACCAAGTGAGATTTATCTCTGGCACGCAAGGATGCTTCAACATATACAAACCAATCACTGTGATATATCAACAGAATGAAGGACAAAAACCATATAATCATTTCAATTGATGCTGAAAAAACGTTTGATAAAATTCAACATCCTTCATAATGAAAACCCTTTAAAAACAGTATAGAAAGAACATACCTGATAATAATAAAAGCCATATCCAACAAGCCCACCGCTAGTATCATACTGAATGGAGAAAAACTGAAAGACTTTTCTCTAAGATCTGGAACATGAGAAGGATGGCCACTTTCACCACTGTTACTAACCATAGTAATGGAAGTCCTAGCTACAGCAGCATACGAGAGAAAGAAATAAAGGGTACTGTGGAGCACAGTGGCTCATGCCTGTAATCCCAGCATTTTGGAAGGCCAAGGTGGATGGATCTGAAGTAAGGAGTTTGAGGCCTGGCCAACATGGGGAAACTCCATCTCTGCTAAAAATACAAAAATTAGCTTGGCATGGTGGCATGCATCTATAGTCCCAGCTACTCAGGAGGCTGAAGCAGGAGAATTGCTTGAACCCGTGAGATGGAGGTTGCAGTGAGCTGAGATCATGCCACTGCACTCCAGCCTGGATGACAGAGTGAGACTCCGTTTCAAAAAATAAAATAAAGGGTATCCAAATTGGAAAGAAAGAAGTCAAATTATCTTTGCTTGCAGATGATAGGATCTTATATTTGGAAAAACCTAAAGAGTCCACCAAAAAATTATTAGAAGTGATAAATTCCACTGGGCATGGTGGCTCACACCTGTAATCCCAGCACTTTGGGAGGCCAAGGCAGATGGATCACCTGAGACCAGGAGTTCGGAACCAGCCTGGCCAACATGGCGAAACCCCATCTTTACTAAAAATACAAAAATTAGCGAGGCATGGTGGCACACATCTGTAATCCCAGCTACTCAGGAAGCTGGGTCAGGAGAATCACTTGAACACAGGAGGCAGAGGTTGCAGTAAGTCGAGATCGCACTACTGCTCTCCAGCCTACGCAACAAAGCAAGACTATCTCAAAAAAAAAAAGTGATAAATTGCCAAGCACAGTGACTCACCTGTAGTCCCAGCACTTTGGGAAGCCGAGGTGGGCAGATTGCTTGAGCTCAGGAGTTCAAGACCAGCCTGGGCAACAGGGTGAAACCCCATCTCTATCAAAAAGACAAAAAATTGGCCAGATGTGGTGGTGTACACCTGTGGTCCCAGCTACTTGGGAGGCTGCGATGGGAGGATTGTTTGGGCCTGCGAGGTTGAGGTTGCAGTCAGCCAAGATCATGCCACTGCACTCACCCTGGGTGACAGAGTGACCCTATCTCAAAAAAAAACTGACAAATTCAGTAAAGTTGCAGAATACAAAATAGACATACAAAAATCAGGATTTCTGTAGGCCAGCAGTGAATAATCTGAAAAAGAAATTTAAAAAGATAATCCCATTAACAATAACCACAAATTAAATACCTAGGAATTAACCAAAGAAGTGAAAGATCTCTGTAATGAAAACCATAAAACACAGATGAGCCGGGTGCAGTGGCTAACACCTGTAATCCCAGTACTTTGGGAGGCCGAGGTGGGCGGATCACAAGGTCAAGAGATCGAGACCATCCTGGCCAACATAGTGAAACCCCGACTCTACTAAAATACAAAAATTAGCTGGGCGTGGTGACGCATACCTGTAGTCCCAGCTACTCGGGAGGCTGAGACAGGAGAATTGCTTGAACCCGGGAGGCGGAGGTTGCAGTGAGCCGAGATCACGCCACTGCACTCCAGCCTGGTGCCTGGCACCTGATGAAAGAGCAAGACTCTGTCTCAAAAAAAAAAATGCAGATGAAAGAAATTGAAGAGGACACTAAAAAATGGTAAGATATCCCATGTTCATAGATTGGAAGAATCAATATTGTTAAAATGTTCATACTACCCAAAGCAATCCACAGATTCAGTGCACTTTCTACCAAAATGCCAATGACATTCTTCACAGAAATAGAAAAAACAATCCGAAAATTTATATAGAACTGGCCAGGCATAATGGTTCACACCAGTAATCCCAGCACTTTGGGAGGCCAAGGCAGGAGGATTGCTTGATGTCAGGAATTCAAGACAAGCCTGGCCAACATGATGAAACCCTGTCTCTACTAAAAACATACAAAGAAATTAGCTGAGTATGGTGGTACATGCCTGTAGTCCCAGCTCCTTGGAGGCTTAGGCACAAGAACTGCTTGAACCCAGGAGGTGGAGGTTGCAGTAAGCCAATGCACTCCAAGCCTAGGCAACAGAGCAAGACTCTGTCTCAAAATAAATAAATATACATATATATATGTATATAATTTTTTTACATAGAACGACAAATGACCCAGAATAGCCAAAGCTGTCTTAAGCAAAAAAGAAAACTGGAGGAATCACATTACCTGACTTCAAATTATACTACAGAGCTATAGTTATCAAAACAGCATGATATTGACATAAAAACAAACACATAAATCAATGGAACAGAACAGAAACCAGAAACAAATCCACACACCTACAGTGATCTCATTTTCCACAAAGGGGCCAAGAACATATACTAGGAAAAAGACAGTCACTTCAATAAACGGTGCTGGGAAAACGACATCCAAATGCTGAAGAGTGAAACTTGACCCCCTTCTCTCACCATATACAGAAATCATAATCCCAGCATTTTAGAAGGCCAGAGCAGGAAGATCACTTGAGCCCAGGAGTTCAAGACCAATCTGCGCAACATAGGGAGACCCTGTCTCTATAAATAATTTTTAAAATTAGCCAGGTATGGTGGTGTGGTTGTGGTCCCAGCTACTTGGGAGGTTGAGGCAGGAGGATTGCCTGAGCCATGATCATGCCACTGGAATCCAGGCTGGGTAACAGAGCAAAACCCTGCCTCAAAAAAAAAAAAAATCAAAATAGATTGAAGACTTAAATCTAAGACCTCAAGCTATGAAATCACTGTAAGAAAACATTGGGGAAAATCTCCAAGACATTGGTCTGTGCAAAAATTTCCTGAATACCCCACAAACACAGGCAAACAAAGCAAAAATGGACAAATGATATCACAACAAATTAAAAAGCTTCTGCACAGCAAAGGAAGCAATCAACAAAGTTAAGGAGACAACCCACAGAGTGGGAGAAAATATTTACAAACTACCCACCTGACAAGGATTAAAAACTAAAATATCTAAGGAGCTCAAATCACTCAATAGAAAAAAAAAAAATCTAATGATTTGATCCAAAAAATGGGTAATAAAAGACCACAGTGGCTCACACTGGTGATCCCAGCACTTTGGGAGGCCGAGACAGAAGGATCACTTGAACCCAAGAGTTCGAGATCAGCATAGGCGACATGACAAAACCTCGCCTCTACAAAAACTACACAAATTAGCCAGATGTGGTGGCACTCACCTGTGATCCCAGCTACTTGAGAGACTGAGGTGAGAGGATGGCTTGAGCCTAGGAGTCAGAGGTTGCAGTGAGCTGAGGTCGTGCCACTGCCATCCAGCTTGGGCAACAGAACCATACTTTATCTCAACAACAAAAAAGAAGGCAAAATATTTTAATAGACATTTCTCAAAAGAAAGCATACATACGGCAAATAGTTACATGAAAATGTGCACATGAAAAGGTGAAAAGATTAATATCATTGATCATCAGAGAAATACAAATAAAAACTACAGTGAGATATAATCTCATCCCAATTAAAATGGTTTGTATCCAAAAGACAGGCAATAACAAATGCTGGCTAGAACATGGAGAAAAGGGAACCCTTGTACACTATTGGTGGGAATGTAAATTAGTACAGCCACTGTGGAGAACAGTTTGGAGGTTCATCAGAAAACTAAAACTAGAGCCACCATATGATCTAGCAATCCTACTGCACTCCACGTTTGCTGCAGCACTGTTTACAATAGTCGAGATTTGGAAGTAACTTAAGCACCCATCAACAGACTAATGAATAAGGAAAATGTGATATTTGTACACAATGGAGTACTATTCAGTCATAAAAAAAGAATGAGATCTGTCATTTGCAGCAACATGGATGGAACTGGAGGTTATTATGGTAAATGAAATAAGCCACCAGGCGTGGTGGCTCACACCTGTAATCCCAACACTTTGGGAGGCCAAGGTGGGTGGATTACCTGAGGTCAGGAGTTTGAGACCAGTCTGACCAACATGGTGAAACCCCATCTCAAAAAAAAAAAAAAAAGAAAGAAAGAAAGAAAGAAAAGAAATAAGCCAGGCACTGAAAGAAAAACATCACATGTTCTCACTTATTTGTGAGATCTAAAAAATGAAAACAATTGAATTATCAGAGATAGAGAGTAACAGTTACCAGAGGCTGGGAAGGGTAGTTGGGTGGGGAGGTAGGGATGGTTAATGGGTACTAAAAAAATAGAAAGACTGAATAAGACCTAGCATTTGGTAACACAATAGGGTGACTATAGTCAATAATAACTAAATTATAATTTTACAGTAACTAAAAGTATAATTGGATTGTTTGTAACACAAAGGATAAATGCTTGAGGTGATAGATACCCCATTTTCCATGATATGATTACTACACATTGCATGCCTGTCTCAAAACATCTCATGTATCCCATAAATATATACACTTGCTATGTACCCACAAAAATTAAAAATAAAAATAATTTTTAAAAGAGGTGAGAAGGCCAGGCATGGTGGCTCACACCTATAATCCCAGGACTTTGGAAGCTGAGGCAGGTGGATTGCTTGAGCCCAGGAGTTCAAGACCAGCCTGGGCAAGATATCTCATCTCTACAAAAAGTACAAAAATTAGCTGGGCATGGTAGCATGTGCCTATGGTCCAAGCTACTCAGGAGGCTGGGAAGCTGAGGTCGGAGGACCGCTTGAACCCCAGGAGGTGGAGGTTGCAGTGAACCAAGATCACACACTACATTCCATCCTGGATGACAAAGTGAGAGCCTGTCTCCAAAAAAAAAAAAAAAGGTAGAATTAGTTTCCCACCACTTGAATCTGGCTGTACTGTTACTTACCTTACCTTGACCAGTCAATTGCAAGGGAAGTGACCCTGTGACACATATGGGTGTAGGCTTTAAGACGACTAGCAACTTCTGCCACCACATAAATAGGTCTGGCCAATCTGTTGGAGAGACCTCATGGAGAGAGAAAGAGTAATCCCAGAACGTCCCTGTCAATGTCCCAGGCACGTGAGTGAAGCCAGTTCGGATGTTCCAGCCAAGCTCCTAGAAGAATGCAGCCACAGAAATGACCCAGTCAACATGAAGTGGAACAGAAGGACTTACACGTTGAGCCCAGCCAATCACAGAATCATGAGAAATAACAAATTACCATCTTAAGTCACAGTTTTGAGGTAGCTTGCTATATCACAATAGATAACTGACACACTAAAATCATTTGCAACATTTAGTCTGATGTTAACAATCTCCTCTCAGGATGCGTGTACAGTTTCAAGGATGTTTTCTTTGTCCGGCTATGAAAAATTCCCAGTTACAATGTTATGTTCTATTTAGATTTAACTGTATTATATTACTTTTTATTTTTATTTTCTCCTACCTTGAAAACTAGTTAAGAGTCCTTTTTCAATTACTTTCTCAGATAAAGTTATGGATGATACACTGCCTGAATCCCTGATTATTAGTTAGAGACTAAATTTCTGTAACAAAGAAATCCCAAAATTCGATAGCTCAAGTAAAATTAAAGTTTATCTTTCTCTCATGTTGCATTTCTGAGCATTGATTTAGGACATTTGCAGTTATGGTGCTATGCAATCATTTATGGACGTAGTATTCTTCCATCTTGTTTCTCCATCATTGAAACTGAGTCACAGGCACATATTCCTGAGAGTGTGAAGAAGGCACACACTGGTCTTAAGTCACTGGGCTCAGAAATGGTACATAATCTATTCTGTTAGAGACAGATCACATTCTATTAGAAACAGCTTAGTCCATGTAGCCATGTCTAACTACAGTGGGGGCGGGGAAATAGAATGTCATGTTTGAGGCTACAATTGTAACTCCACAGGAAAGGAGAAGATTGAATTTTACTGGAAGATTAGCAATCTCCCTAACATCTTGTACAGTATTTCCAAAACTGTCATCAATTTGCTCAAGAATGACAGCTATGTATAAGGTTCTTGGATTTTAGTTTATATCATAGTACTGTAGAAGAGAAATGCAAATCTAGTCTAATTCTCTTTCCTTTGTAAGTAAAATGTTATTTGTCATGCCTGGAATTATATAAGCCTTTTTTCTTTTTTTGTTTCAGTTAGGATTTTCTCCAGTTACTATTCACCCACCCTGCACTATGCTCAGGAACTGGAGAACTGCCTATCACTTTCCAGCAACTTTTTTTTTTTTTTTAGATGAAGTATTGCTCTGTTGCCCAAGCTGGAGTGCAATGGCATGATCTCTGCTCACTGCAACCTCCACCTCCCAGGATCAAGCGATTCTCCTGCCTCAGCCTCCAGAGTAGCTGGGATTACAGGTGCCCACCACTACGCCCAGCTAATTTGTTTGTATTTTTAATAGAGACAGGGTTTCACCAAGTTGGTCAGGCTGGTTTCGAACTCCTGACCTCAAATGATCCACCCACCTTGGCCTCCCAAAGTGCTGGGATTACAGGTGTGAGCCACCATGCTCAGCCTCCAGCAACTTTTTAAAAGCACTTCATAACCCAGTATGTTATTTTTTTTTCAGCAAAACTTACTGATTATTTCTCCTAAATAGAGTAAATAAAAACTAAAAGTACCCTCACATCAGTTCTGATCAGGCTTTGCTGCTGTAAGGGTCCAGATCTAGTCATATTATGCCACCAACTGAATTACGAAAAACTTTCCTTTTTAGAACCTTTCAAATTTCAGGATTGTTAAGAGACTGTGGATCTGTAAATTTAGGTTTAAACTTTTCCTACTTTCTAGTGAAGTTTCTATTTATGATGTTAAGAATCAAGGAAAAGGTTTTGTTAATATGCACTTTGTATCACCCCTTTTCTGGCAATTTGGGAGCACCACCTTGAGTCTGCATATGTGGCTTAAACAAGGTGGAAATTTATTTCTCTATTACATAGAAGTTCACAGGTTTTTGGTATGGCAGATCCATAGATATCAGGAAAGTCCAAATTATATGTGTAAAACTCCATGAATTATTATAATTGTTATTATTATTACTGAGACAAAGTGTGGCTCTGTCACCCAGGCTGGAGTGCAGTGACACAATCTCAGTTCACTGCAACCTCTGCCTCCCAGGCTCAAGTGATCCTCCTGCCTCAGCCTCCTGAGTAGCTGGGACTACAGGCATGCACCACCATGCTCAGCTAATTTTTGTATTTTTGCAGAAACAGGGTCTCACTATGTTGCTCACGCTAGTCTTGAACTTCTGAGCTCAAGCGATCCATCTGCCTCAGCCTCCCAAAGTGCTGGGATTACAGGAGTAAGCCACCACACCTGGCCAGCTCCGTGAATTATTACAAAGCAAATACAGTATTTTAACTATTAACCAGACAAAGACACAGGACATTACTAGCCCTCATAATGCCTACTTCTGAGGAAACGAACTTTGGAATCCTTCTATGAGTGCTACATGTCATGTTATGTTTGTTATGGTATGGTATGGTATGGTATGTTGTGTTATGTTATGTTATGTTATGTTATGTTGTTATGTTATTGAGACAGGAGCTTGCTTTGTCACCCAGGCTGGAGTACAGTGGTGCAGTCATAGCTCATTGAAGCCTGAAGCTCTTGAGCTCAAGTGATCTTCCCACCCCAGCCTCCTGAGCAGCTGGGACTATAAGGATGCCCTACCATGCCCAGCTAATTAAAAAAAAAAAAACTTCTGTAGAGATGGGGTTTCATGATCTTTCCCAGGCTAGTAATGATAAATTTTAAATTGGGAAGATAAATAGTCTTCTGTCAACCAGATGAGGGGGCGGACTTAGGGGAAAATTGGCATAACAATGGTGCCAACATGAAGTCACATGACCCATAGCAAGACCAGACAGGAACCTGAAAATAGAGGCAAAAGGGTCCAGCTTCGCATTGTGGCAAAACCAGCTCTAACACCAAACTTCTGGGTTCAGGACAGAAAAACAGGTCAGTGCGAGGGCTGTACCCAGAGGCATCTGGAGAAGAGTCAGACAGTGAATATGAACTATCCCAGGAACGTGAGCCCACACAGGAAAGAGTTCAGTCAATATTCTCAGCATGCCTCCATTCTAGGCTTATTTCAACCTTCAGAGATTTGATGCAGAGTTCCTTCCTCAACCCAGAATAAGGACAAAGGCATCCATGGAATTACATGGACTGAAGTCCTGGTTCGGCCTTGACCACATGGCGGTATCAGACCTGAGAAAAACTTCCTTGCTACACTTTCTCAGTAGCTACCATCTGACTGCCTTAGGCTCTCCCTCTCTCCAGCAGACAGAGCAATACCCAATCACTGCCCCCACCCACAAACACTCTGGTCATGCCCTAATTCTGTGGGGCCAGAACTCGTTCAAAGTCTAATCCAGAAACTGCTGACTCCCAGAGACCATAGAGATAGCCTCACTCACTCACTCTCCCTCAGCCTTTATCCTAGGTCTCCCACCCACGACCAGACCTGGCCCCGCTCCTCAGCTCTACATACACCTGCACACACTGGCCCTGCATCCTCAGACTGGACCTACTCTGGCCTTGATTCTCACCCTCACCTCCAGCTGTTGCTCCACAGGCCTCACATGTGAGGTCACTTTCATTTTTCTTCCTTGACATCAGTCCTTGACACATTCTGTCTGCTGGGCCTCTCTGCCCTTGGCATTTCCTTTTTCTCTGGTTCTAGGAGGAGGAAGACGATTTCCCCCATGGGTCCCAGAAGTCCTTTGTTGGATTAAATTGTCCTTATGTGACTCAGAAACCACCAGATTGCCCCTGTTATCTGACCTCTAGGAATAGAACTTTTTTGTAACTCTGCTGGCCAGAAAGGGTCACAGGAGGCTTTCTCTGGGACTCCCCCTTCTGGTCCTCTGGTGATTTACTTGCCTCTAAATTGAGCATGTCCTATAAATGGAATGGGTTTCTTCTTTAAAAAAATAAGCTTATAACAGCTTTATTGAGATACATTTCATATGCCATACAATTCACGAATTTAAAGGATGCAATTCAATAGCTTTTTTATATTCACAGAATTGTGCAACCATTACCACAATTGATATCAGAACATTTTCATTGCTTAAAAAAAAAAAACCATTAGCAGTCACTCCCCATTTCCCACTGACCCCTAGGCAACTACCAATCTACTTTCTGTCTATATGGAATTGTTTGTTCTGAACATTTTGTATGAATGAAATCATACAATATGTGGTCCTTTGCGACTAGCTTTTTTCACTTAGCATCATGTTTTCAAGAGTCATTCATGTTGTAGAAGTATTAGTATTCCATTTCGGGTTTTTTGTTTTTTTTTTCTGTTTTTTTTGTTTTGTTTTGTTTTGTTTTGTTTTGTTTTTGAGATGGAGTCTTGCTCTGCCACCCAGGCTGGAATGCAGTGGTGCAATCTTGGCTCATTGCAACCTCTGCCTCCCAGGTTCAAGCAATTCTCCTGCCTCAGCCTCCCGAGTAGCTGAGATTACAGGAGCACACCACTGTGCCCAGCTAATTTTTGTATTTTTTTTTTTTTTTTTTGAGACGGAGTTTCGCTCTTGTTACCCAGGCCGGAGTGCAATGGCACGATCTCGGCTCACCACAACCTCCGCCTCCTGGGTTCAGGCAATTCTCCTGCCTCAGCCTCCTGCGTAGCTGGGATTACAGGCATGCGCCACCATGCCCAGCTAATTTTTTGTGTTTTTAGTAGAGACAGGGTTTCACCATGTTGACAAGGATGGTCTCGATCTCTTGACCTCATGATCCACCCGCCTCAGCCTCCCAAAGTACTGGGATTACAGGCGTGAGCCACCGCACCCGGCAATTTTTGTATTTTTAGTAGAGATGCGGTTTCACCATGGTGGCCAGGCTGGTCTAGAACTCCTGACTTCCAGTGATCCACTCGCCTCAGCCTCCCAAAGTGCTGGGATTACAGGCACCCAGCCTCTTTTTGGTACCAAATAATATGGATGGATTACCATATTTTATTTATCAGTTGTATGGATATACCACATTTTATTTATCCATTCACCAATTGATGGGCATTTGGGTTGTGTCTACAGTATGGCTTTAATGGAAAATGCTGCTAGGAACAGTCATGTACAAGTTTTTGTGTGGACATGTTTTCATTTCTCTTAGCTACATACATATGAGTGACATTGCTGGGTGATATGGTAACTCTAAGTTTAACCACTTGAGAAACTGCCATACTGTTTTCCAAAGTGAATGTATCCATTTGACATTCCCTCTAGCAGTGTATGAGAGTTCCATTTTCTCTTTGCCCTCAAAAACATTTGCTATCATCTCTATTTTTTGTTATAGCTCTCATGGCTCAGAGAGGTATCTCTCTCTCTGTGGTTTCAATTTGCATTTCTCTGTAACTAATGATGTTGAGCATCTTTTCATGTGCTCTTTGCCCAACTGTGTATGTTCTTTGGAGAAACGTCTATTCATATTCTTTGCGCGTTTTTTATTGGTTTATTTGTCCTTCTATTATTGAGCTGTTAGAGTTCTTTTCTTTTTTCTTTTTTTTTTTTTTTTGAGTCTCACTCTGTTGCCCAGGCTAGAGTGGCTAAATGCAACCTCTGCCTCCTAGATTCAAGCCATTCTGGTGCCTCAGCCTCCCAAGTAGCTGGGATTACAGGCGTGTACTACAGGCCCAGCTAATTTCTGTATTTTTCATGGAGATGGGTTTTCATCATATTGGCCAGGCTGGTCACAAACTCCTGACCTCAAGTGATCCTCCCACCTTGACCTCTCAAAGTGCTGAGATTACAGATGTGAGCCACCATGACCAGCTGAGATGTAAGAATTCTTTATATATTCTTAATACAAGTCCCTTATCAGATAAAGAATTTGCAAAAATTTTATTCCATTCTTTAGGTTTTCACTTTGTTAATGGTGTCCTTTAAAGCACAAAAGTTGGCCAGGTGCAGTGGCTCATGCCTGTATTTCCAGCACTTTGGGAGGCCAAGGCAGGTGGATCACCTGAGGTCAGGAGTTCAAGACCAGCCCTACCAACATGGCAAAACCCTGTCTTTACTAAAAATACAAAAATTAGTTGGGCCTGGTGGCACACGTCTGTAATACCAGCTACTTGGGAGGCTGAGGCAGGATAATCACTTGAACCTGTGAACTGGAGATTGCAGTGAGCCGAGATGGCACCACTGCACTCCAGCCTGGGTGACAGAGTGAGACTTTTATCTTAAAAAAAAAAAAAAAAAAAAAAAAAGCACAAAAGTCTTTAATTCTAATGATGTGCAATTTATCTACTTTTTCTTTTGCTGATTGTGATTTTGGTGTAATATCTAAGAAGCCACTTTCTAATCCAAGATTATAGAGATTTATGCCTAAATTTTCTTCTAAGATTTGTATAGTTTTATCTCTTACATTTAAGTCTGTGATCCATTTTGATTTAGTTTTCTGTATGGTGTGAGGTAGGGGTTTGGATTTGTTTGTTTGTTTGTTTGTTTGTTTGTTTCTTTTGTTTTCTTTGAGACAAAGTTTTGCACTTGTTGCCCAGGCTGGAGTGCAATGGTACAATCTTGTCTCACCACAACCTCTGCCTCCCAGGTTCAAGCAATTTTCCTGCCTCAGCCTCCCTAGTAGCTGGGAATAAAGGCATGCACCACCATGCCCGGATAATTTTGTATTTTTAGTAGAGACAGGGTTTCTCCATGTTGATCAAGCTGGTCTCAAACTCCTGACCTCAGGTGATCCGCCCACCTCGGCCTCCCAGAGTGCTGGGATTACAGGCATGAGCCACCACACTTGGCCCGTTCTTTTGCATGTGGATATCTAGTTGTACCATCACCACTTGTTGAAAAAGCTCACCTTTCCCTAACTGAATTGCCTTGGCATCCTTGTAAAAATGAATTGACTGTAAATGTGAGGGTTTATTTATGGACTCTCAATTCTATCCTATTTGTCTATCTGTCTTTCTTTAAGCCAGTACCATGTTGTCTTGATTACAGTAATTTTGTAGAAAGTTTTGAAATAAGAAAATGTGAGTCTTCTAACTTTGTTCTTTTTATTCAAGATGGCTTTGGCTATTCTGGGTCCTATGCATTTCCACACAAATTTTAGGATCAGCTTGTCCCTTTCTGCAAAGAAGCTAACTGTGGTTTTGGTCAGGATTTTTTTTTTTCTTAATTCAGCATTCCTCATTTCTGTCCTCTAGAAGAGAAGACTCTGCTACCATAGTGTGTCTTTTTGTTCTACTTTCCCAGTGATTTCCCAACACTTTTATTAAATTTCTCTTTTCTTTCTTTCTT
>NW_016107972.1:101105-104964 GCF_001604975.1 Cebus imitator | reverse complement strand
TTCTCCTTGCTTACTCCAGTTTTCTTTTTCCTGCTTCTTATTTATAGTTTTAGTCTCTCTTTCACCTTTAAAGTTTCCTCAAATATCTATGATCCTTCCTGCTTTATTCATTTTTTAGTAAAGCACATGGAGAAGTGAGCTCCACTGGCTTTATCATTGAGGGGTCTCCAAATGACCCATCTATATATCTTTTCTCTAGAGTCATTCAGTTTCTCCAGAGAAGAATCTTTCAATGTTGCTTGTGAGCCTGGATGAAAGCACAAAAAAAAAAAGAATCCTTCAAGTTCTTGCCTTATGACCACGGATCTGAGAACAACATGGGGAAAGAGGGCTGCAATCCCTATCACTCTGTAGACTTTCACTCTTTTCATTCCCTAGTCCCCCTGTTTTCATCCCTACTCACCGTTTCTACTCTCCATCATGCCAGATATCCCCAAACGTGAAGTCTTTCTGGTTGTTTCTCCAAAATGAAGGAGTCTAGCATGGGTTGTTGTCTGGCTGTAATGGATGCTGGGGAGATAGCTGAGGGATCTAGCTGTTCCACATTTAGAGTTTCTGCCAATTCCTTTGTTTTCATCCCAATGTCACCACTCATCCTCTGAGATGCCTAATCCCTCTGCACCTTGAGCCTTTCTGGAGTTCTATGATGGATTGACTTCCTTCTAAGGATACCCCACCTCTGCAGGTACCTAGTAGTTTTCACCTTGTGTAAGTTTTCAGTCTTCAAAAATGTGTTGAACTCTTCCTTTCTTTGGTATCTCCTTTCCCATTCTTCTTGCTCTTTTATATATATATTATATATAATATAATATATATTATATATATTATATTATATATTATATATAATATAATAAAATATATATAATAAAATATATAATATATATAGTTATATATATTATAGATATTTTTAATATATATTATATATTTATATATATAATTATATATATTTATATATATATATTTTTTTAAATTCCTTTAATGTCATTTTAGTCAGGTTTCAGAAGGAAGACATTTTGTTTTTGTTTTGTTTTGGTTTTTTTAGATGGAGTTTTGCTTTGCTGTCCAGGCTGGTGTGCAGTGGCATGATCTTGGCTTGCTGCAGCCTTCACTTCCTGGGTTCAAGTGATTCTCTTGCCTCAGCCTCCTGAGTAGCAGGTACTACAGACACATGCTACCATGCCTGCCTAATCTTTGTATTTTTAGTAGAGATGGGGTTTCACCCTGTTTGCCAGGCTGGTCTCAAACTACTGACCTCAGGTGACCCACCTGCCTTGGCCTCCCAAAGTGCTGGGATTACAGGCGTGAGCCACCACACCCATCCAGGAAGACATTTTAAATCAGAATTTGGATCTTGTCAATTCTACTATCAAATACTTTTCACTATTTTTATTTTACTTCCTTTTTTTTTTTTTTGAAATAAAGTCCCACTCTGTCACTCAAGCTGGAGAACAGTGGCGCTATCACAGCTCACTGCATGCTCAACATTCCTGGCTCAGATGATCCTCCCACCTCACCCTCCCAAATATCTGGGACTACAGGCATGTGCCACCATATCCAGCTAATTTTTCTGTTTCATAGGGTCTCACTATGCTACCCAGGCTGGTCTTGAACTCCTGGGCTCAAACAATCCTTTTGTTTCAGTCTCCTAAAGTGCTAGGATTATAGGTGTAAGCCATCACACCCAGCCGATTTTACTTTCTGAAGGGAGCCAAGAAATCCGTGTGGAAGACATCATCTCCTGCCATTGTGCCAAACCAGAAAACAGGCCTGTCATTACTGAAAGTTGTGGATCCCAGGAGGAATGTTGATCCTATGCCTGATGAAATTCAAGGTTCCAGGTAGTTTATGAGTCCTGTACACTATTCCCATACACTCCCAGGATACATCCCATGGAGGGGCAGGAAGGGCTCTGGGGAGGGTTGAAGAGGGCCCAGACCCTCCTAACACCCTGTTTTAGTGGATGATGGGAGGCTTTCTTTCCGAGGCTTCTCCATTTCCTCTTGGAAAGCAAGATTCTGTTGCACTGGTGAGGTATGTCTGCCTTCCTGCCTGCCTGCCTGCCTACTGGTTTTCCTTTTGACCTAAAACCTTCTCTCTGTGCCTCACTTCCCAAGTCCCTCTCAATTTCTAGGATATTGGTCTGGGCCTCAGAGCCCCCTCCCTCCCTCTGCTATATTAGCCTTGCTGGCTTAGGGGTGATTAAGAATTTAATTATTTTGTTTCTTCATCTTAGAAGATTAATCCTATCCATCACAGGCAGGCCAGGCCTTCTCTTGTTCCTCTCTCAGGGCTACCTAGCCAATCCCAAGGGGAAGGAACTCCATGGCTCTCTGGGTCTGGGGGCAATGGATGAAGTTTTAGTTAGGGCGAGGGGGTGTGCATCATTTAGACAAGTGAATGTTTGTTTAGTGTTGAGTATAGGTTTTAACATGTTTGTCTGTGATGACATTCAAGCCTTTTGGTTTTCAGGTGAGAGGAGGCCAAGGTACAACTTTCTTCCGTCATCTCACATCCAGGTACATCTGACACCA
Organism: Cebus imitator; assembly: GCF_001604975.1. NCBI lineage: Eukaryota > Metazoa > Chordata > Mammalia > Primates > Cebidae > Cebus > Cebus imitator. The sequence goes on along the minus strand of NW_016107972.1, from coordinate 102,433 downwards.
GCCACCTCCACCGTACTGCCTAAGCTCAACCCCAACAAGATTAATGTTGCAAACCTGAGGTACACCAGTGGGGAAGTCAGTGCCATGTCTGCCCTGGCCCTCAAGATCAAGCCCCTGGGTCCACCTCCAAAAAAGTTTGGCAATAACATCACCAAGCTAATGGGTGACTAGAAGGGTTTGAGGATTACAGTGACATTGACCCTTCAGAACAGACAGACCCAGGTTGAAGTGGGACCTTTTGCCTCTGTTCTGATGTTACAGTAGGTAGCTAGTCTGGTATGAGCAGAGAAGGAGAGGGCTCCCACACACCCAGAGTGCTGGGGGACTAGCAGGTGATGGTCAGGCAGTTGTTAACTGTTTCTCTAAAGTAATAATTGGTCACAGCCAGCACCAGGGAAAGGCAGCCTCCTGGTAGATAGAAACACCTGAAATTGATCAGCAGCTTCCCAGTATAATCTCAGGGTTGGGGAGAAATAAGGCAAGATTAAGTATGCCAATGTATAAAACCCCAAGTTAAGAGGTCAAACTGCACGTTTGATTTCTCAAGTCACCCACTCGCCCTATTCCAAGTTGTACTTTCTTCCTTCTCTTTCCTTTTCTTCCTTTCCTTACTGTCCTAAAGCTTATTAATAAAGTTTCACTCCTGCTCTGAAACTTGCCTCGGGCTCTCCTTCTGCCTTATGCCCCTCAGTTGAATTCTTTCTTCTGAGGAGGCAAGGACTGAAGTTGCTGCAGACCTGTATGGATTTGCTGCTGGAGTAACTTAGATACCTGCCGCCAGTAACACTGATCCTCTAAGCCCTCAAGGAACCTCCAAGGCATAGAAAGAAACAGAAAAATATTAAACACAGTGGAAATGTCACTTTTGATGAGATAATCAACATTGCCCAACAGATGTGGCACCACTCTTTAGCCAGAACCATTCAAGAGATCTTGGGAATTGCCCAGTCTGTGGGTTGCAATATTGACTGTCAGCCACCCTCAGGACTATAGATGACATCGACAATGGTGCAGGAGAATGTTCCACTAGTTAAAATGCACCAAAAAAAATTTCAATGAAAGATAATTTGGGCCAGGCACAGCGGCTCATGCCTGTAATCCCAGCACTTTGGGAGGCCCAGAGGGCAGATCACGAGGTCAGGAGTTCGAGACCAGCCTGGCCAACATGGTGAAATCCCGTCTCTACTAAAAATGCAAGAAATCAGCCGGGCATGGCGGCACACACCTGTAATCCCAGCTACTCAGGAGGCTGAGGCAGGAGAATCACTTAAACCCAGGAGGCAGAGGTTGTAGTGAGCGGAGATCACGCCATTGCACTCCAGCCTGGG
>NW_016107972.1:97049-101090 GCF_001604975.1 Cebus imitator | reverse complement strand
AAAAAAAAAAAAAACACCATTTGACAGCACCAAAAAAATTATTGCAACATGTATATACAGGCGGGTGATTATGTAAGTTTTATGTGATTTTTTATTTTTCTAGAGACTTAAAGACTTTAGAGACTTTAGAGTCTTACTGTGTTGCCCAGGCTGGTCTTGAACTCCTGGCCTCAAGCAATCCTCTCACCTCTCACCTTTGGCCTCCCAAAGTACTGGAATTACAGGCATGAGCCACTATACTTAGCCAGTTTTTTGTTATTTAAATCGTTGTAAATATGTATTTGCATGCAAGGGATAGAGGGAATAGAGGCTGATCAGCCTGTGACATTATCTTGAGTGTCCTCTGGGCAGCCTTAACCTCAACAAGACAGATATGTAATCTTCTGAGTCTCTGCATCTCTGGTACCAGTCCTGTATTCTTCCAAACTCTTAGATTTCAGAGTTGCAGTGCACCTTGGTAGTTACATGATCTGGGGCTTGTGTAGTGCTTGAATCCCCACTGCAGAATTCTTAAAGAAGTCTCCAGCCTCTCTTTGCACAGTTTTTAATACAGGAAGTTAACTTCTTCCTTGCAGAGAACAACTTAGCTGTCAGGGAGGTTCTGATGATAAAACCTGGCCCAGCCACAAAAAGGTATTTCCTTTCTCTCTCTCTTGCCCTCACCCTTACTTATATAATTCAGCTCTAGGGTGCCACCCTTTCTTTTCTAGATCATTGAGTCTCAAGTCATTGAGTATTGTTGAGCCAGAGCTGGTGCTGAGCACTGGATACATATAAATGAATGAAATAAATGTTGGCCTTTAAAGTTCACACCCTAGTAGAGAGACAAACATGGGGGGAAAAACTATTAACAAGAATAGAGGAGGGATTGATTGACTTGGCCTAGGGGAAGGAGAGGTGGCTTTCAGGAAAAATTCCTGGAGGAAGGAAGACCTCTGCACTAAGCCAGAAGTAGCTCCTAGTCTGTGCTGCCTCCTTGCACCTCCTCTCCTGCTGTGGCCTCAGCTCCCAAATTTCTTTTCTCCTGCTAAGTCCAGAAATCCACAAAGGAGGGGCTTGGACATCCCTGAGGCTGAGGCAAGGTCAGGCAGAGTTTCAGACAGAGCTGAAGGATGGGAGGTGGCACCACGTGAACCCGGCAGTCAGCCAACCAGCCAGCCTTTGTGGGGCCTCATAGGGCCCAGCCCTGTGCCTGACTGTCCTATGAGAGAGGCCCAGAAGGAGGAGACCAGCCCTGGTGCTTGAAGCTCCTGTCCTAGCTCACCCAGATAGCTTACGGGACAGTGTGCTAACCCTGCAGGCAGTCCCAAGCTCTGGACCCACCTGGAATGGAGGGTAGGAAAGGCCATGGGCCTGGCTGGGATGAACAGCTCCTGCCCAGTGGACACCTGCCATAACCTTGAGCTCCTAACTACTGTTCTCTGGCAGTCCTGGCAGGCCGAGTCTGTCAGCACCCTCAGAAGCCAGGGCACACCTTGGACTCTAGTCCAACGCTAGTCATGGATTCTTAGACTAGAGAAGTCCTAGTCCAGTGCTAGTCACGGATTCTTAGACTAGAGAAGTCTCTGGGGCACTAGGAAGGAAGAAAAGAAGGAAGCAAGTGAGTTCCTACTGTACCAGGCATCACGGTGGGTGCTTCACACAGATTAATCTTTTAATCCTCACGGTAACTCAACTTCAGCATGTTCAAAAGAAGGACACACACTGCTAAACTGTTAACAACATTTAAATGTGATGGGGAGAATATTAAGGGACTTTATTTCAATGTTTAACCCAATCATGTATCACCAAAAATAAAGTATTTCTAGCAGCCAAAACATTATCCGTCAATCAAGATAGATAGATAGATGACAGATAGATAGATATAGAGATATACACATCTTATTTCTGATTTTTTTTTTTTTTTTTTGAGACAGAGTCTCACTTTGTCACCCAGGCTGGAGTGCAGTGGCACGATCTCGGCTCGCTGCAAGCCCCCTGTCCCAGGTTCAAGCTATCCTCCTGCATCAGCCTCCCAAGTAGCTGGGACTACAAGCATGCACCACCATGCCCAGCTAATTTTTTTGTATTTTTAGTAAAGACGGGGGGGTTTCACTATGTTGGCTGGGCTGGTCTCGAACTCTTGACCTCATAATCCGCCCACCTCCTCCTCCCAAAGTGCTGGGATTACAGGCATGAATCACCGCACCCAGCCTTATTTCCCATCTTTATGTAAAGGGTCAATTATTAGCATTCTGCTCCTGATATCTGTACACCTTCTCATTCTTACCCAGTTGAGGTAGCGACTTCTCTAAATGGAAAGTTTGGAAGGAGAAACATTGTGTGCAATCCAGCCTCTTCCCTGTTTCTTTCTACTTAGAAGCAAGTTGTCAACAGGGAACTCTAGTTGTTCTTTGCTCTTTTCTGCCTTAAATCTCACAGGAGCTGACCTGTCCTGTAAGGAGGTTCTACCCACCAGCCTAGCTTTTTCTAGTAATGAAGGTGAGACTGCCTTTTATTTGCCATTTCTATTGACTCTTATTTCTCAGTTGGTTTGGAAGTGAGTGGGGAAGAGGAGTGTTAATTATTGGGCTCCCTTTGAACTCCCAGTAGTACAATGGAAAGTACACTGAAGCAGGAGATACCAGGACAGGTTTGTAATCCTAAATCTACCACTTAACCAGTTGTGCCCTTGGGCAAATCACTTGCCATTTAAGGCCTCAAATTCTTATCTCATAAATAAATCTAAATTCTTGGTTATAGCACCAGAAACCACGTGTGGTTATTTTAAGCCAAAAAGGGGAAATGTGTGATAAGGATACTGATGGGTTGTCAAATGATGAGAAACGAAAATAAAAGGTTTAGACAATAGACAGAACCAGAGACCCCCCAAGATCTGTCAGCAAGGACAGCTTGATCCACATCACTGCTAATGCTAAAATAAACCTTATGCCAAACATCCTGTCTTTTAATCTGGGTAACAATAAATGGTAAAATAACCTTCCAAATCACAGAGGTTTTACACAACGGAAGTTTATTTCTATCTCACACAACAGTCCAACGTGGGTGCATCTGCTCTAGTGGCTTTCTTGGAAGCTCTCCTCCAGGCAGTGTCTCAGGGACCCAGACTCCCTCTATCTTATGGGTGCATATTTCTCTGTATGTGGCATCCTCTCCATCCAGTCAATGGTTGGGAAAAGAGAGGGCAAAGATCAAATGTGGGAGGTTTTAACAGGTCAGGGCTTTTTTTTTTTTTAAGAGACAGGGCCTCACTTTATCACCCAGGCTAGAGTGCAGGGGTGCCATCATAGCTCACTGCTGCCTGAGACTCCTGAGCTCCAGTGGTTCTTCAGCCTTAGCCTCTGGAGTATCTGGGACTACAGGAACATGCCACCACATTCAGCTAAGTTTTTTTGTATGTTGTTTTGTTTTAAGAGACAGGGTCTTGCTCGGTCACCCAGGCTGGAATGCAGTGGCATGATCCTGGCTCACCATAGCCTTAGACTCCTGGGTTCAAGCTATCCTCCCACTTTAGCCTCCTGAGTATCTGGGACCACAGGCACAAACCAATGGCTAATTTTTAAATATTTTTTAGAGATGGGGGTCTCACCATGTTGCCCAGGCTGGTCTAGAATTCCTGGGCTCAAGCAGTCCTTCCACGACAGCCTCCTGAGTAGTTGGGATTACAGGCACAAGTCACTGCATCTGGCTTCTATCTACATTCTATTTTCCAGAACTCAGGACACAAGGCCACAGCTAACTTAAAAAAAAAAAAAAAGCCGGGCGCGGTGGCTCATGCCTGTAATCCCAGCACTTTGGGAGGCCGAGGTGGGTGGATCACGAGGTCGAGAGATCGAGACCATCCTGGTCAACATAGTGAAACCCCGTCTCTACCAAAACTATAAAAAATTAGCTGGGCATGGTGGCGCGTGCCTGTAGTCCCAGCTACTTAGGAGGCTGAGGCAGGAGAATTGCCTGAACCCAGGAGGCGGAAGTTGCGGTGAGCTGAGATCGCGCCATTGCACTCCAGCCTGGGCAACAAGAGCGAAACTCAGTCTCAAA
>NW_016107972.1:89804-95675 GCF_001604975.1 Cebus imitator | reverse complement strand
CCCAGATACTCAGGAGGCTAAAGTGGGAGGATCACCTGAACCCAAGAGTCTGAGGCTATGGTGAGCCAGGAACATGCCACTGCACTCCAGCCTGGATGACCAAGCAAGACCCTGTCTCTTAAAACAAAACAATATACAAAAAAACTTAGCTGAATGTGGTGGCATGTTCCTGTAGTCCCAGCAACTCTAGAGGCTGAAACTGAAGAACCACTGGAGCTCAGAAGTCTGAGGCGGCAGACTACTTTGGGAGCCTAGGAATTTGAGACCAACCTGGGCAACATGGTAAAACTCTGTCTCTACAAAAAATACAAAAACATTAGCTGGGCATGGTAGCGCACACCTGTAGTCCCAGCTACTCGGGAGACTAAGGTGGGAGGATCACTTGGAAGTTTAAGCCTGTAGTGAGCTATAATTGTGCCACTGCACTGCAGCCTGGGAGATGGCAGTGAGACTCTGTCTCAAAAAAAAAAAGATTATCTTTAATTTTTAAAATTATCTTTTTAGGCCAAATGCAGTGACTCACGCCTATAATCCCAGCACTTTGGGAGGCTGAGGCGGGTGGATCACTTCAGGCCAGGAGTTCAAGATCAGCCTGGCCAAAATGGTGAAACTCTGTCTCTACTAAAAATACAAAAATTAGTCCGGCATGATGGCACATGCCTGTGGTCCCAGCTACTTGGGAGACTGAGGCAGGAGAATGGCTTGAACTTGGGAGGTGGAGGTTGCAGTGAGCCGAGATCACGCCACTGCACTCCAGCCTGGGCAACAGAGTGAGACTGCATCTCAAAAAAAAAAAAAATCTTTTTAATTATCTTTTTTTTAAGAGGTACAGTCTCCCTCTCTCACCCAGGCTATATAGCTCACTGTAACCTCAAACTCCTGGGCTCAGTTGGTCCTCCCACCTCTGCCTCCCAGGTAGCTAGGAGTATAGGTAGATGCCACTATGCCCAGCTAAGCTATTTTTTTTTTTTTGTAGAGACAGGGGTCTAACTATGTTGCCCAGCCTGTTCTCAAACTCCTGACCTCAACAGATCTTCCTGCCTTGGATTACATGGTGAGCCACTGCACCCAGCCCAGTCTAAATTACCTTGGACAGCAAAGCTATGTCTCATAGCCAACCATGAAAAAATTAGTTATTATCACAGATTCTGTAATCTCAACTAGTATAAAATTGTATTTATTTTTCTATTAGATTTGGTAAGATTTTCAAAATCCCAGAAAATAACCAAAATAATATTACTGGAACTTTAAGAGGATATCAAAGTAAACATAGGTATAAAAACAGTGCAAAAATAATGCAGGAATCTTTAACCTATGGCATTGACTTAAAAACGTGTAGTCATTTTATAATCTTTGCATTTGTGCATGCTTTACTAATGTTTAAGACATTTGAAATATTCAAATGTATCAGACCTAATAATTTTGTAATTGCAGTTTAAATTGTTTAAGAGAATTAAATTACATTTATTACATGTTTAATAGTCAAGGAAAAAAGGTTTCAATGTTTTGTGTATTAGATATATGACTTGAGTAAATTGGGCATTAAACAATAAAATAGCTGTTAGTATTCCTGTTCGTGCACAAAAGCCCCTTGGACTTGGAAAAAAAAAAAATCCATTAAAAATACTGAGTCACAAGGCACCAAGTAGATAATTTGCTTTTATCACTCCTTAGGAAGAAGGGGAAGTGATGAGTCAGGAAGTTTATCGCTTAAGGGAACTGGAATGAGGGGTTGGTTGAAAGAATCTGGGATACTGTGGCAAACAGTATAATTTCTGACAAGACGGCCAAACGGATGATTAGTCTATGGCGAATATTACAGTAGGGATTCTCTAGAAGCCCAGAGGGAAGAGGAGTTAACCCAGCCTGAGATGGTTAGGAAAAGAGAGAAACAACCTTTCTACGTACTTTTTTTTTTTTTTTTTGAGACAGAGTCTCACTCTGTCATACAGGCTAGAGCGCAGTGGTGTGATCTCAGCTCACTGCAACCTCCGCTTCCTGAGTTCAAGCGATTCTTCTGCCTCAGCCTTGTGAGTAGCTGGAACTACTGGTGCACGCCACCACACCCACCTAATTTTATGTATTTTTAGTAGTGACAGGGTTTCACCGTGTTAGCCAGGATGGTCTCCATCTCCTGACCTAATGATCCGCCCGCCTCGGCGTCCCAAAGTGCTGGGATTACAGGCCTGAGCCACTGCACCCGGCCACTATGTACCTTTTATGAACCAGACATAGTACATTATAAAATACTATGTAATTGACAAGATGTTTATAACCAAATGTCATGAAAAGCTCACATCAGTTCTAATGACAAGCATTTTTCACAATGAAAGGAAACCAGATTAGCCGTGTCCCCATGGCTAGGATTTAGGCATATCCCCAAGGCCTAACTAATTGGTAGAACAGCCAAGAAATCTGTTTGCTGAGGGATTTCTGGGAGAAAACTGATGTGAAAGTGTTATGGGAAAAGGAATCTGATCTAGACCCCGAGAGGTTCTTGGATCTCAAACAGGAAGGAATTCAAGATAAGTTGCAGAGTGCAGTGAAAAGTGTGTTTATTGAAAGCTACTCCACTACAGAATGAAGTGTTCTCAGAAAGCAAGTGGAGGAACGCATTTAAGTTTTTCTTATATAGGGGTCTTGTCTATGTAAAGACTCAAGCAAGCTGTGCCTACATATGGGTGGGCTGACAGCATGACAAAGTTTATTATTCTATTGATTTAAAGAAAGCTGTCCTTGACATTTTAGTGTGTGTGAATACATCAAAGCATAACTGTAATTATCTTGAAAACATATTGCTGTGATTAATAATATAGGGACATCTGGACTTTTCATAGTTATAAAAGTGTGTCCTTGAAGCTGTCTTTAGGCTATTTCCCCAGTTGCAAATATTTTATGACTCTGGGTTGTGACCAGCAAGGAATGTGCCTTGTTAGTCTCAAGATGGAGCTGAACTTAAAATGGCATCACTCTGACTCTCCTAAGCTCCCTAACTGCTTCCCTCTGTTTCCCTAACAGAGGGAAAAAATAAGGTAGCAAGTTAAACCTGGTCAGTAACAGAGACATAGGGACAGAGGAGAGGAGAATGAATAGAGTACAGTGTCTGTCACTTGGATCTAATTCAGCCTCAGCTCAAATGGAGTCATATCTAGATCTACAGAAAGGAAGAGAACAGAAGAAGAATGAGGAGAGGAGGCAAGAAAAAGCAAGAATCAGAATTTGAAATAGAAGTTTTCCTAAAACTTCCGACAGGTGTTAACATTACCTAGAGTGTGACACCAAATTTGGAAGAGATCATCTCTTCGCTTTTGATTTATTTATTTAGAGACTGAGTCTCACTCTTTCCCCAAGCTGGAGTGCAGTGGTGCAATCACAGCTCACTGCAGTCTCAAACTCTTGGGCTCAGGTGATCCTTCTGCCTCAGCCTCCCAAGTAGCTGAGACCACAGGTGCACACCACCACACCTGGCTGATTCTTAAATTACTTGTAGATACAGGGTCTCTCTATGTGGTTAAGGCCGATCTCCAACTCCTGGAATCAAGTGATCCTCCCACCTTGGCCTCCCAAAGTGCTGGGATTACAGGTTTGAGCCACCACACCTGGCCTCATCAGTTTATTCTAGATATCCAGAGATCCACATTACCAAGCAGAGAGCCAGAGAAATGCTGATTACAGGCAAATTGGGACACAGGCTTAGAGATAGTAAGCAGCTTCCCCAGGTTCTGCAGGTTATAAGCGATAGATATAGAATGTGGACCCCAATACTGTATGCATCCAGTTCCTGTTCTTTTTTCCTTTAGACACGCTCCTCTGTGGTCTCTTGACTGTGTTTGTTTCTAGTGATAACTACTTTACCTGCAGCTCTCTCAAGTGGAAGATACTCAGTCTCCTATACCACCTGCTTATTCTCTGAAGTTGAATCTATGTCCTCTCTGCTCCCCATTGTTGCCCTTATGCAAAAAATCATGTTCATTTAAAGTTTATTCTGTCCGGTGCAGCGGCTCATGCCTATAATCCCAGCACTTTGGGAGGCTGAGGTGGGAAGATTGTTTGAGCCTAGGAGTTCGAGACCAGCCTGGGCAACATGGTGAGATCCCATTTCTACAAAAAATAAAAAAATTAGCCAAGCATGGTGGCACAAATCTGGAGTCTCGGCTACTCAGGAGGCTGAGGTGAGAGGATTGCTTGATCCCAGGAGGCTGAGGCTACGGTGAGCCAGGTTCACGCCACTGAACTACAAGACAGAACAAGAACCTGTCTCAAAAAAAAAAAAAAATTAAAGGTTATTCTCTCAGGCTTTATGAGACTCCACCTCCCCTTATTACTTGGCTTCTACTCATCTTCTCCTCTTTCTCCAACACTCATTCAAAAATGTTACTGCTTCCTGTTTCCTCTCCAAGCAAATAATTTCACCATTCTCATGGATACTTCTAACATTGTGGTCTCTCAGTCAGCTTATTTTTTCTTCTCCCCCCCACTTTTTTTTTTTTTTTTTGAGACAGGATTCTACCCTGTTGGCCAGACTGGTCTCGAACTTCTGACCTCAAGTGATCCACCCACCTCAGCTTCCCAAAGTGCTGGGATTACAGGTGTGAGCTACTGCACCTGGACTGACCTTATGCTTTTTTAATCTCCCTCTTCACTCGGCTTTGTGATACCATATTCTCCAAGTTTTCCTCATGTTCCTTGGCTATTTCTTCATAATCTTTTTTTGTGTTTCCATATCTATACTAATTTTTTTTATCCATCAGTGTTCCTCATGATTTCTCACTTTGGCCCTCTTTTCACCTCACTGTGCCCATAATAGGGGTGCCCTTCTGTGGCGGTAATCAACCCTATGGGATGACTCACAAAGCTATAACTCCTTCCCTGGCATTTCTTCTGAATTATTTCTCCAACTGCCTATTAAATATTTCTCTTTGAGTATTCCACAGCACCTCATCTCAATAGATCTAAAATTGAACCTATTATTTGCCCCAAGGCCCTACCCCTTCAATTGTTCCTCCTCCTTGTTTCCTATCTCGTGGAATAATACTGCCATCCACCAAGTTTTCTGATCATGATAGTAAACCTCCTCAGCTCCACATTCATCCACAGTGACTCTTTCTGTTCAATGTCTCTTTGATCCATCTGTATTTCTCCATCCCCACTTCTACCCTCCATGTTCAGGCCATCATCATCTCTGATTTAGATAACAACAGTCTCTGAATTCATCTTCAGAAGTGTTCTCTGTACCAGCAGTTTTTCTGCCCTCCCCACCCTAACCCCTAATAGCAACAGCCAGAGCAGTCTTTCTAAAATGCAAATCTGATCAAGTCACTTTCTCGATTAGAGCTCTCTTAGTCTTCCCATTACTCTTCCTACTTTCTAATGTGGCTTATAAGGTTCAGCATGCTGTGGCCCCATTTACCTCCAGCCTCAATTCTTTTTTTTTTTTTCACACAGAGTCTTGCTGTGTTGCCCAGGCTGGAGTATAGTGGTGCCATCTCGGCTCACTGCAACCTCCACCTCCTGGGTTCAAGTGATTCTCATGTCTCAGCCTCCCAGGTAGCTGGTATTACAGGCATGTGCCATCACACCTGGCTAATTTTTGTATTTTTGGTAGAGATGGGGTTTCACTGTATTGGTCAGGCTGGTCTCTAACTCCTGCCCTCAAGTGATCCTCCCACCTCGGCTTCCCAAAGTACTGGGATTACAGGTATGAGCCACCGCACCTGGCCCAGCCTCAATTCTTGCAAGTACTTCCCCCATGCATGATAGGTTCCAATATGCTGAATTTAATTCCTCAAATACTTCAAGCTCTTTCTGGCTTCTGAGCCTTTGAACATGCTGCTCCTAGAATACTCTTTTTCCTTCTCTTCACTTGGCTAA
>NW_016107972.1:77027-89648 GCF_001604975.1 Cebus imitator | reverse complement strand
GTAGAGACGGGGTTTCACCATGTTGACCAGGATGGTCTCGATCTCTTGACCTCGTGATCCACCCGCCTCGGCCTCCCAAAGTGCTGGGATTACAGGCTTGAGCCACCGCGCCCAGCCTTGTATCACTTTTTATGTAACTTTCTTCTAGAAGCCTTCCTTAACCTCCAAGCTCAGAATAAGTGGTTGTTGAATGGGCTTCCTGACACCCTGTTCTTCTACTGTCATAGTCTCATGTTGGCAATACCTATTTACATGTCCAAATACCCCTCTGGACCAGCTCCATGAAGGCATGAAATATATCTATCTTGGTGCTTTTTTAAAGAAATCCCCACCATCTAGTATAGCAGCAGGGATTTAAAAATCCCCACTAGCACGGAGACAACACTCCACAGATCTATGTTAAATAATAGTAATTACTGACATTTTTTCATCATAGGGCAGATATGCTTTCCATATATTATTCCATTTGATCTTCTCAGCAACCCCAAAAAAGAAAGTATTATGACTCTCAACATTTCACACAGGAGGAAACTGAGGTTCGGTCAGGTTAATGCCTAAGGTTGTTCAGCTCGTAAATGATGGAGCCAGATTTACATATAGCTATATGTCAATCTTTAAAATGGGAAGATGGACTAACAGGAAAAGAATACGCCACAGATTGACTCTCAGTCTTAAAAGTGGGAAAGTTTTCTGGCCGGGTGCAGTGGCTCACGTCTGTAATCCCAGCACTTTGGGAGGCCAAGGCAGGCAGATCACAAGGTCAAGAGATCGAGACCATCCTGGCTAACATGGTGAAACCCCGTCTCTACTAAAAAAAAAAAAAAAAAATTAGCTGGATGTGGTGGCAGGCGCCTGTAGTCCCAGCTGCTTGGGAGGCTGAGGTAGGAGAATTGCTTGAACCCAGGAGGTGGAGGTTGCAGTGAGCCAAGATCATGCCACTGCACTCCAGCCTGGCGATGGAGCGAGACTCTTATCTCCAAAAAAGAAAAAAAAACAGTGGGAAAGTTTTTATTTCGGATGTTACCAAGTGGCTCACACCAGATTAAGTGACCCCAAGCCTTCTTTGGAGGTCATGATGGAAACATTGGGGAATAGAGTCAAAATGCTGTGTCCCCACAAGATTTGATAACCACTGGAAAAACAAGGCAGTTTCAAGATGATTGTATTCAGCACTTGGTCATTTGAATGCGTAGCTCAGAGACAGTGACAATGAGAGAGAGAAATAAAGACAGCCTGAAGCAAAAAGGATAGATTCACCCATCCACTCATTAAACAAACATTTATTGAGTAACATCTACATTCCCAGAAATGTGTCTGGGTACTACAGGACAGAGGCCATTAGAGACAAACACACCCTTTTAAAGGCAGAAAGTGTGGCCAGGCACAGTGGCTCACGCTTGTAATCCCAACACTTTGGAAGGCCAAAGTGGGTGAATCACCTGACATTGGCAGTTCGAGACCAGCTGACCAACATGGAGAAACCCCTGTCTCTACTAAAGATACAGAATTAACAGGGCATGGTGGCACATGCCTGTAATCCCAGCTACTTGGGAGGCTGAGTCAGGAGAAAAATCACTTGAACCCAGGAGGCGGAGGTTACAGTAAGCCAAGAGCACACCATTGTACTCCAGCCTGGGCAACAAGAGCAAAACTCTGTCTCAAAAAAAAAAAAAAAATAGAAAACAGAAAGTGCATGTCAGGCAGAGGTACAGAGCAAGACCTACACAGAAAGTTTCATTTGGGTTCGTTTGTTAACCAACAAATAAAACTCAAAACATATTTCAAATACCTGTCTTGAGATGGGATGTTACACATAATTACAGTGCTTTTTAATTTTTTCTTTAGCATAAAGAGCCTTGAAGAGAGAGAAGGGCTCTTCAAGGAGACAGGCTGAATTATGACTCATTCTTCCTCTCTCTGTTGCAGATTGTTCCGCTTACTGGCAATTAGCTGTGTGCTATCTGGTGAAATCTCTATCTCTATTTTGCATTATTCTCCAGCTCTTGTTTTTTTTCCCCTCAATAAATGTGTGGGGTGGTTTTTTTCCACCATAAAAGTGGTACATTATTATGGTCAGGGATATCTATCTATAGCTGTATAGGTATAAATATATAGATTTGTAAGCTAAAACATAAGAGAGAGAGAAATCCACCCTCAGTTTCATTGTCTCAAAGACATTTTAGGTTTAATATATTTGCCTCCATCTTCTTTCTTTTTTGTTGTTTTTTCTTTTTTTGTTAGTTTGTTTTGTTTTTTAAGATGGATCTCGCTCTATTGCCCAGGCTGGAGTATAGTGGTGCGATCTTGGCTTACTGCAACCTCTGCCTCCCAGGTTCAAGAGATTCTTCTGCCTCAGCCTCCCGAATAGCTGGGATTACAGGCACATGCCACCATGCCTGGCTAATTTTTATATTTTTAGTAAAGACGGTGTTTCACCATGTTGGCCAGGCTGGTCTCAAACTCCTGACCTCAGGTAATCCACCCACCTTGGCTCCCAACATGCTGGGATTACAGATGTGAGCCACTATGCCTGCCCCCCTCCCCATCTTCTTTCATGAATTGTTTTTTAAAATGTATTTGGCACTTTGGGAGGCTAAGGTGGGTGGATCACCTGAGGTCAGAAGTTTGAGATCAACCTGGCCAACATGGAGAAATCCCATCTCTACTAAAAATACAAAAATTAGCTGGGCATGGTGGGGTGTGCCTGCATTCCAGCTACTCAAGAGGCTGAGGCAGGAGAATCTCTTGAACCCAGGAGACAGAGGTTGAAGTGAGCCTGGTGATAGAGCAAGAATCCATCTCAAAAAATAAAAAACAAAATAAATAAAATGTATTTGAAGTTGTGCTATTTGTACAATCCCCCATTCTAACACTCCTCACTCTGTGACAGCCATGTGTTTTCAATGGGACTGACACTACCTTCAAGTCCACTGTTGGGACCTGATTGGTCAATTCAATAATAGTGTCTCAACCTCCTTATCACACTTAATTGATTCAGAAGCAGCACAAGATCCCAGGTAGGCCAGCTAGTCAAACTGTTGTGGAAAGAAATAACCTCCTTCTTCCTGGTTGTGAATGAGGAGGTATATATTCCATGGTAACCACCTTACTACCACAAAGAAGCCAAGTTGAGAATAAAGACAATCCAAGAGGGCAGAGCTGAGAGAATTACAGAAAATGCAGCCCAGCTCCGGTTCAGCCAAGTTTGGAGCTTGTCCTCTTTTTCTGCTTTTCAATTTTATGGGTCAATGTATTCCCTTTATTGTTTAAATCTATTAACATTGAATGATATATTACTGGCAATCAAGCATGCTAAACAGATACACCATCCACATGGGATAATCAAATGAAGGAATTTTAAGCACTGGGCACTTAAAAAATAAATGAAGTCTGTTTTTGTGGATATAGACTACAAAGGATAAAATGGTAGTATTAACTTCCATTAGTTGTTTACTAGTTGTGAACTCAAAAGAGTATACTCTTTTCCTTTTTTTTTTTTTTTTTAGGTGGAGTCTCACTCTGTCACCCAGGCTGGAGTGCAATGGTTTGACCTCTGCTCACTGCAACCTCCGCCTCCCGAGTTCAAGCAATTCTCCCGCCTCAGCCTCCTGAGTAGCCGGGAGTAACTGGGACTACAAGCGCCTGCCACCAGGCCCAGCTAATTTTTGTAATTTTAGTAGAGATGAGTCTTTGCCATGTTGCCCAGGATGGTCTCAAACTCCTGACCTCAAGTGATCCTCCCAACTCGGCCTCCCAAAGTTCTGGGATTACAGGCGTGAGCCACTGTTCCTGGCCTCAAAAGAGTCTTAATGTCTGTGTATTCTCCTAAGGGTATGAATGTCACTGATGATGCATGAGATCCTGGGGACTCTTCTTGGATTATGGTTTGGCTGCTACTTGACCTCTCTCTTCAGATACTTATTCAAAAGAGATAATTCAAGGAACCAAGATGGGTTCTAATGCTTCATTCTAAAGTAAAATATAAATTTTGGGGCATACTCAGGTATGGAAGAATGAACATATTTCTTGCTTCTCATACTAAAATTAAAATATGAGACCTTGTACTGGTATACTGGCAGAAAATTTAATCTCAGTTGTTACTGGTGTTCCTAAGAAGACTACCACTAGGGTTATGTACAGGTCCCATAGTGAGTCTCACCACCAAAGCATCCCAGAGGCTCTGTAGCCATTGACTCAATAGTCTAGACTCTAGCCTGGTTACAACAAAGATGACCATTGCTCCAGCCTGCAAGTTCTTATCAGGTCCAATGGCCTGGGGCATCAGCATCTTCATCAAGGACAGGACTCCTTGTGCTCCCGGTTCAACCCTCTCCTCACCATGCTGGTAAAGAACATGGCACAGGTACCCTCAAATCGCACAACTAATAGAACTTCCCCCTTCTCCTACCCTTCTGAAATATTTTCTCCCTTCGTTTTCTCAAAAGCACTTGCCTATCTCCTCAGCCAACACACACACACACACACACACACACACACACACACACACACACACATATACTCCCTCCTTGGATACTTTCATAATGTTTTCAGTTAGCTGAAATTTTTGGAAAATTTAGGAGCTCTTGACTTCCAACAGCTTCTGCTTGTGGTCCTACCAAAACCCCTAAGACAAGGATGCAAGGGAGGAACGGTACACAGCAAACAACAAAAGTTCATATTTCAAAACTTATGATTGGGCACAGTGGCTTACACCTGTAATCCCAGCACTTTGGGAGACCTAGGTGAGAGGATCATTCGAGATCAGGAGTCCAAGACCAGCCTGGCCAACATGGTTGAAACCTTGTCTCTACTAAAACTACAAAAATTAGGCTGGGCGTGGTGGCTCACGCCTATAATCCCAGCACTTTGGGAAGATGATGCAGGCGGATCACCTGTGGTCAGGAGTTCAAGACCAGCCTGGCCAACATGGCAAAACCCCATCTCTACTAAAAATACAAAAATTAGCTGGGTGTGGTGGTGCGAGCCTATAATCCCAGCTAATCTGGAGGCTGAGGTAGGAGAATCGCTTGAACCCAGGAGGAGGAAGTTGCAGTGAGCGGAGATCATGCTGCTGCACTCCAGCCTAGGAGACAGAGTGAGACTCCATCCCCCCAACAAAAAAATACAAAAGTGAGCCAGGTATGGTGGCACGTGCCTGTAATCCCAGCAACTCGGGAGACTGAGGCAGGAGAATCACTTGAACCCAGGAGGCGGAGGTTGCAGTGAACCGAGATCACACCACTGCACTCCAGCCTGGGTGACAGAGCAAGACTCCATCTCAAAAAAAAAAACAAAAAACAAAATAAAATAAACAATAACAACAAAACCCTGCCTCATGAACAAGCAGTTTATACGCTATGGAAGTCCTTACCTGGAACCAGGATTCTATCTTTTTTATAGCATTTTTTCCTGGTCACTCCTATCATCAAAAGCAGGGATGTATACTCACTACTCTAGTTCTCCTGTTTTAAGGTGTTACACAAAAGTGCTAGGACTTATCTCTCGTTGATACTTTTTACTTGCAAGAGCTATTCATTTATTGGAAACAGGACCCTGCATGTCTTATAGGGTCAACTACTTTATCTTGCTTAGTGAAACAAACTCTATTAATCTATAAACTAAAGCATGCTTGTTATCAGGAATCACATACATACATATATATATATACATACATATGTATACATACATATATACATATACATACACATACATATGTATGTGTATATATATACATATGTACATACATATGTACACATACACAGTCAGGCATGGCTTAATGATGGAAATATGTTCTGAGAAATGTGGTGTTAGGTGATTTTGTTATTGCATGAACATCATAGAGGGTGCTTACACAAACTTAGATGGTATAGCCTACTACACACCTAGGCTATGTGGTATTGACTATTCCTTGTGTTCTACAAACCTATACAGCATGATATTATAATCAATATTATGACAATTCTAACACAATGGTAAGTTTTTGCATATCTAAACATAGAAAAGTTACAGTAAAAATACATTATTAAAATCTTATGGGACCACTATTGTATATGTGATCTGTCCTTGACAAAAATGTCATTATACAGCACATGACTGTTAGGATATCTAGCTTCAAATGACAGAAAACTAAGTGAAAGTAAGTTAAGTACAAGAGAAAATCTATTGGCTCACAGAATTTGGAAGTTCAAAAATTGGATTCAGTTGGGTACAGTGGCTCATGCCCGTAATCCTAGCACTTTGGGAGACCAAGGTGGATCACCTGAGGTAAGGAGTTTGAGACCAGCCTAGCCAATATGGTGAAACCCTGTGTCTACTAAAAATACAAAAATTAGCTGGTCATGGTGGTGTGCACCTGTAGTCCCAGCTACTCGGCAGGATGAGGCAGGAGAGTCACTTGAACTCAGGAGGCAGAGGTTGCAGTGAGCTGAGATCACGCCCTGCACTCCAGACTGGGTGACAGAGTGAGACTCCATCTCAAAAAAAAAAAAGTTGGACCTCACAAATGGCTAGATCAAGGAGATACAAGGGGATCAAAAGTGTCATTATGGCTTGGCACAGTGGCTTATGCCTGTAATCCCAGAACTTTGGGAGGCCAAGGTGGGCAGATCATCTGAGGTAGGGAGTTCAAGACCAGCCTGAGCAACATGGAGAAACCCTGTGTCTACTAAAAATACAAAATTAGCCTGGCGTGGTGGTGCATGCCTTTAAATCCCAGCTACTTGGGAGGCTGAGGCAGGAGACGCTTGAACCCGGGAGGCAGAGGTTGTCATGAGCCGAGATCGCGCCATTGCACTCCAGCCTGGGCAACAAGAGCAAAACTCCATCTCAAAAAAAAAAAAAGTGTCATTATGTGATCTAGACTAGTGAATCCGAATACTCCATCTCCCAGGTATTGTGATTAGGTAAGTGGTAGTCATTAGATGGTATCAACACCTTGCTTGCTGAGATTTTTGCCCCTAAACTATTAGGAAATACACTTTTTATCCAGTGAAAATATCCTTCAAAAATGGAAGTAAAATAAGGACATTATCAGAGGATAATGAAAATCCATTATTAGAGGATGTCAGATTCCTCTAAAGTGGTAAAATATTGATTCTTAATTGGATTATAAAAAGTTATCAGAGGATAATGGAATTCCTCCAATGAAGGGAACCTGGAATGTCAAGAATAAGGAAGAATAACAGAAATGGTAAATATCTGGGTAAACATTCCTCTTTTTAGTTTATATATATGTAAAAGTATATATATACACATACAAAAATACATATGTAAAAGTATATGTGTATGTGTGTGTCTGTGTATATATATGTGTGTTTGTATATCTACACACATAAAATTATAACAAAAATTATAACACTGTCTGATGTGGCTTGCAATTCTACTACATAACTATAACATAAAGGATGGGGAAGGAGATAAAGGAACTTATATAGTGATAACATTTCTGTACTTCCCCAAAAGTGGTAAAATACTGGTTCTTAAGTGGACTACAAAAAGTTAATATGTTTATTGTAATCCCTAGAACAAACGCTAAAAAAAAAAAATGATATACAGATATGTGAAAAAACATAACAGATCAGCCAGGCATGATGGTGCACCCATGAATGCATATAATCCAAGATACTGGGGAGGCTGAAGCAGAAGGATCGCCTGAACCCAGGAGTTTCGGACCAGCCTGGGCAACACAGTGAGAGAAAAAAAAGAAAAGAAAAAAGAGAGAAAGAGGAAGGAAGGAAAGAAGGAAGGAAGGAGAAACAATGAATCAACTAAAATGAAATACCTACAGATGTTCTATTAGCAAAAAAAAAAAAAAAAAAAAAAAAAAAAAAAAAAAAAAAAAAAAAAAAAAAAAAAGGGCAAGGAAAGGGAACAGAGCACAAATAAATGGTACACCTAAATCTGACCGTTATCAATAATTACATTAAATTTAACTGATCTACAAATACTAATTAAGTGAAAGTATCGTAATGGAATTATTTACTTATTTATTTATTTAATTTTTCAAAGACAGAGTCTCACTCTATCGTCCAAGCTGGAGTACAAAGGCATGATCTCAGCTCACTGCAACCTCCGCCTCACGAGTTCAAGCAATTCTCCTGCCTTGGACTCCCAGGTAGCTGAGACTACAGGTGTAAGCCACCATACCCTACTAATTTATGTATTTTTAGTAGAGACTAGGTTTCACCATGTTGGCCAGGCTGGTCTCAAACTCCGACCTCAGGTGATCAGCCTACCTCAGCCTCCCAACGTACTGGGATTACAGGCATTAGCCACAGCGCCCAGCCTATCATAATGAAATTTTTAAAATCACCCAACTAGACTTGCCCCCCATGCCTTGCCGCTCTTGCGTTCTTCTGCTCTGTCTGCCGCCACAGCCCAAGCTGACATCGCCCTGATTGGATTGGCCATCATGGGCCAGAACTTAATTCTGAACATGAATGACCACGACTTTGTGGTCTGTGCTTTTAATAGGACCATCTCCAAAGTTGATGATTTCTTGGCCAGTGAGGCAAACGGAACCAAAGTGGTGGGTGCTCAGTCCCTGAAGGAGATGGTCTCCGAGCTGAAGACACCCCAGCGGATCATCCTCCTGGTGAAGGCTGGGCAAGCAGTTGATTTCATCAAAAAACCGGTACCATTGTTGGACACTGGTGACATCATCATTGATGGAGGAAATTCTGAATATAGGGATACCACAAGATAGTGCCGAGACCTTAAGGCCAAGGGAATTTTATTTGTGGGGAGCAGAGTCAGTGGCAGAGAGGAAGGGGCCCAGTATGGCCCATCACTCATGCCAGGAGGGAACAAAGAAGCATGGCCCCACATGAAGACCATCTTCCAAGGCATTGCTGCAAAAGTAGGAACTGGAGAACCCTGCTGTGACTGGGAGGGAGACGAAGGAGCAGACCACTTCATGAAGATGGTGCACAGCAGGATAGAGTATAGGGACATGGAGCTGATCTGCAAGGCATACCACCTGATGAAAGACATGCTGGGCATGGCACAGGACGAGATGGTGCAGGCCTTTGAGGATTGGAACAAGACAGAGCTAGACTTATTCCTGATTGAAATCACAGCCAATATTCTCAAGTTCCAAGATGCGGATAGCAGACATCTGCTGCCAAAGATCAGAGACAGCACGGGGCAGAAGGGCACAGGGAAGTGGACTGCCATCTCCGCCCTGGAGTACGGCATACTCGTCCCCCTCATTGGAGAAGCTGTCATTGCTGGGTGCTTATCATCTCTGAAGAATGAGAGAATTCAAGCTAGCAAAAAGCTGAAGGGTCCCCAAAAGTTCCAGTTTGATGATGATAAGAAATCATTCCTGGAGGACATTCGGAAGGCCCTCTATGCTTCCAAGATCATCTCTTATGCTCAAGGCTTTATGCTGCTAAGGCAGGCAGCCACCAAGTTTGGCTGGACCCTCAATTATGGTGGTATCGCCCTGATGTGGAGAGGGGGCTGCATCATCAGAAGTGTACTCCTAGGAAAGATAAAGGATGTATTTGATCGAAACCAGGAACTCCAGAACCTCCTACTGAATGACTTCTTTAAGGCAGCTGTTGAAAACTGCCAGAACTCCTGGTGGCCAGCAGTCAGCACTGGGGTCCAGGCTGGCATTCCCATACACTTTTTACCACTGCCTTCTCCTTCTGTGACAGTTACAGACACGAGATGCTTCCAGCCAACTTCATTCAGGCTCAGCAGGATTAATTCAGGGCTCACACCTATGAAGTCTTGGCCAAACCAGGGCAGTTTTTCCACACCAATTGGACAGGCCACAGTGGCAGTGTGTCATCCTCATCATACAATGCCTAATCATGCTGCTTCTGTCACCCTACACGATTCCACAGACCAGGACACTCCATGTGTCTCATGACATGCCCACATGGCCCTTTGCTATATTTTCTGTTCAAATTTTATTTTTTTAAGTGTTGTAAGCGACTTCTGAGGAAGGCACAGAGTTTATTTGTAAAGTAGCTCTGTGAGAGCCGCTGTGCCCTCTGCCCTTGCCTCTTGGGACTGACCAGGAGCTGTTCATGTGGATAGGCATGGGAACCTCGTCCTCACAGCAGTGGCCTCCGTTTGCCCCCTGTGCTGGTGCGGTTCCCATCACGCAGACGGGAAGGGTGTTTGTGCACTCTGATCAACTGGAACCTCTGTATCATGCGGCTCAATTCCCTTTTCCTTTACTCAATAAAACCGACATCAGACTGAGGCTATTTCTCCAGATTCTTAAGTAGTCTCACCTCGGCCACACGGAGCCATTATCCCCATTGGCAGAAAGATTTTTCTTTAAAAACAAAAAAAGACTAGAAGAACACAAGAAACATCACATTCAGGATCATGCTTAACTCAGAGGAGGCAGGCAGGGAGAGTGCACCAGGAGCTTTAGTCCACTGAGCACGTTTATTTCTCCAATTGGGCAGTACGTACATGGATGTTCACAGTAACATGTTTTTTTTGTTTTTGTTTTTGCTCCTGGCAAGCTGTGCATGACATTCTTTATGCCTTTTTGTATGTCAAATACCTCATAATAAATTTTCTAGATGAAAAAGAAAATCACCCAACTATATACTGCCTACAAGAAACAGGCTTCAAATAAAATGTTACACAAAAGTTCAAAGTAAAGGGATGAAAAAGATATACCAGACAGGCGCAGTGGTTCACACCTGTAATCCCAGCACTTTGAGAGGCCGAGGCAGGTGGATCATGAGGTCAGGAGTTTGAGACCAGCCTGGCCAACATGGTGAAACCCCGTCTCTACTAAAAATACAAAAATTAGCAGGGCATGGTGGCACGCGCCTGTAATCCCAGCTGCTAGGGAGGCTGAGGCAGGAGAATCGCTTGAACCCGGGAACTGGAGGTTCCAGTGAGCTGAGATAGCACCATCCCACTCCAGCCCAGGCGACAGAGGAAGACTCCATCTCAAACAGAAACAAACAAACAAAAAAGATATACCATGCAAACATTAACCAAACTATAACAGGAGTAATTATATTAATACCAAACAAAGTAGAATTTCAGAGCAAAGAAAATTACCAGAGATAAAAGGGGGCCTTACATAATAATAAAAGGGTCAATTTATCAAGAAGATATAATAATCCTAAATATATATGCACCTAACAACTAACCGAACTTCAAAAACATTAAGGGAAAATGGACAGAACTAGCTGGGCACAGTGACTCGAGCCTGTAATCCCAGCACTTCGGGAGGCTGAGGCAGGAGGATTGCTTGAGCCCAGGAGTTCAAGACCATGCTGGGCAACACAGTGAGATACTGTCTCAAAAAGAAAAAACAACTGAAAGGAGAAATAGACAAATCCACAATTATAGTTGGAAACTTCAACACTCCTCTCAAAGTAGTTGATAGAAATAGTAGACAGAAAATGAGCAAGGAAATAGAAAAATTGAATAACATCATCAAACAATTGGATCTAATTTACATTTATAGGACACTCCACCCAACAACCGTAAAACATACATTCCTTCAAGTACATGAGGAACATTTACCGAAATAGACAATATCCTGGGTTATAAAATAAACCATAACAAATTTAAAATAATTAAGATAATAAACATTTTCTCTGGTCATAAAGAAATTAAATTAGAAATTGATAACAGAAAGATAACAGGAAATCTCCAAACACACGGAAATTAAACAACATATTTCTAAAATTTCTAAACAACACACTGACCATGGATAAATGAAGACTCAAGTAAAATTAGAATATTTTAATAGAACAAAAAAATACAATTTATCGAAATTTGTGAGATACAACGAAAGCAGTACAGTTGACCTGTCAACAACATAGTTTTGAACCGCATTGATCCACTTTTTTTTTTTAATCGCATAACACAGGAAGCTGTATTCATCCGCTGCTACTCCAAAGAGAGGCTGGGAGGGTCACTCACTTTAACATGCTGTCCTCTTGGGCTTCTGCCAATTCTTTGGCAATCCGTTTCAGTTCATCCTGCTGCTGCTTCTCCTCTGCCGTTACCCTCCTTTCCTCTTCTGCCCGAGGTTTTAGGTAACTGTAGCTCGTGGCTCCGTAGGCCATGCCGAGGAACAAGACGGAGTAGCAGCCGAGCTTGATGAGCAGAGAGACCTCCGGCGGCACCATCTTGGCCCTGACCTTCGTACCCATGGACCCACTTTTATAAGTAAGTGGGTTTTCTTCCTCCTGCCACCTTTGAGATAGCTAGATCATCCCCTTCCCTTCCTCCTCCCCAGCCTGCTCTGCCTGAAGACGATGAGGATGAGGACATTTATGACTGGTTCATTCCTGGCTTTTGGCACCAAAAAAAAAAAAAAAAAAATGACCTTTATGATCCACTTACACATAATGAATAATATATTTTCCCTTCCTTTTTATTTTCTTAATAGCGTCTTCTTTTCTCTAGCTTACTTTGTTGTAAGAATACAGTACATAATACATATACAAAATATAGTTAATTGGCATTTATGTTATTGTTAAGGCTTCTGGTCAAGGGCAGGCTACTAGTAATTAAGTTTTTGTGGGATTGGCCGGGCGCGGTGGCTCAAGCCTGTAATCCCAGCACTTTGGGAGGCCGAGGCGGGTGGATCACGAGGTCAAGAGATCGAGACCATCCTGGTCA
>NW_016107972.1:69252-76967 GCF_001604975.1 Cebus imitator | reverse complement strand
CTGAGGCAGGAGAATTGCCTGAACCCAGGAGGCGGAGGTTGCGGTGAGCCGAGATCGCGCCATTGCACTCCAGCCTGGGTAACAAGAGCGAACTCTGTCTCAAAAAAAAAAAAAAAAAGTTTTTGTGGGATTCAAAAGTTACACATGGATTTTCGACTGTGCAGGGTAGTTGGCCAAGAGTCAACTATATTTAAAGGGAAATTTACAGCATTAAGTCATATTAGAAAAGAAGAATGATCTCAAATGAATAATCTAAGCTTACATCTTAAGAAATTAGAAAAAGAAAAGGAAAATAAACCCAAAGCAAGCATAAGGAAGGAAACAAAGAGCAGAAATCAATGAAATTGAAATAGGGAAAATTGATAAAACCAAAACTTGATTCTTTGTAAAGATTAATAAGATCAAATCTCTAGCAAGACTGATGAAGAAAAATTAGAGTGGCCACAACTTATTAATATCAGGAATGTAAGAGGAGATATTGCTACAGGGCATACAAACATTAAAAGGACAAAAATACCAAAAACAACTCTACACACAAAAATTCAATAATTGCCCTTCCTAAGCTGGAGCTCAGCAAGGAGAAACCCATGGTCAGTTCAAGCGCCAAGACTGTGAAGCCCAATGGCCAGAAGCCAGACGAGTTCGAGTCTGGCATCTCCCAGGCTCTTCTGGAGCTGGAGATGAACTCAGACCTCAAGGCCCAGCTCAGGGAGCCGAATATTACAACAGACAAGGAAATTAAAGTTGGTGGTGGTCGGAAAGCTATCGTAATCTTTGTTCCTGTACCTCAACTGAAATATTTCCAGAAAAATCCAAGTCTGGCTAGTATGGGAATTGGAGAAAATGTTCAGTGGAAAGCATGTTGTCTTTATCACTCAGAGGAGAATTCTGCCTAAGGCAACTTGAAAAAGCAGCACAAAAAATAAGCAAAAGTGGCCGGGCGCGGTGGCTCAAGCCTGTAATCCCAGCACTTTGGGAGGCCGAGGCGGGTGGATCACGAGGTCAAGAGATCGAGACCATCCTGGTCAACATGGTGAAACCCCGTTTCTACTAAAAATACAAAAAATTAGCTGGACATGGTGGCACGTGCCTGTAATCCCAGCTACTCAGGAGGCTGAGGCAGGAGAATTGCCTGAACCCAGGAGGCGGAGGTTGCGGTGAGCCGAGATCGCGCCATTGCACTCCAGCCTGGGTAACAAGAGCGAAACTCCGTCTCAAAAAAAAAAAAAAATAAGCAAAAGTGTCACAGGAGCCATACTCTTGACAGCTGTGCACAATGCAATCCTTGAGGACTTGGTTTTCCCAAGCAAAACTGTGGGCAAGAGAATCCACATGAAACTGGATGGCAGGCAGCTCATAAAGGTTCATCTGGACAAAGCACAGCAGGATAATGTGGAACACAAGGTTGAAACTTTTTCTGGTGTCTATAAGAAGCTCACAGTCAAGGATATTAATTTTGAATTCCCAGAGTTTCAGTTGTAAACAAAATGACTAAATAAAATATATATTCACAATTTAAAAATTCAATAATTTAGGTGAAATGGACCAGGAGCTCAGAAAACAAAAACTAGCAAAACCCATTCAAGATAAACTAAATAACCTGTCCTATACAAATTAAATAAATTGAATTCATAGTGTAAAATTTTCTAAGATAGAGATTTCCAGGCCCAGATAATTTCACTGGTAAATCTTACCAAACATTTAAAGAAAAAAAATGACACTAAATCTTCACAGTAGCCTCCAGAAGATAGAAGAAAAGGAAACTGTTCTCATCTCATTTTATATAGCCAGAATTATCCTGATTCTGAAGCAAGGCAAAGATAAGAAACTACAGTCAATGTCTGTCATCAATATAGACACAAAAATCCTCAACAAAAATATAAGATTTACTAATAATATAATATTAGTAAATCTTTAAAATATTATTAAAGAGAATATATAAAGAGAATAACACACCAAGTGTTACCAAACCCCACTTGGACCAAGTGGGGTTTCCTCCAGGAAGTCTGGTTTTATATAATTTTATATAATTTATATAATAATTATATTAAATAATATATTATATTTTTATAATATATTTATATATAAATGTGTGGGTATGTGTGTATGTGTGTATATATATATATATTAAAAAACATATGTACGTGTGTATGTGTGTGTATATATATATATACACACACATACACACGTACATATGTTTTTTAATTTTTTATTTTTTTAAAGAGAGAGGATCTCACTCTGTCACCCAGACTGGAGTGAAGTGGTGCGATCATAGCTAGCTCACTGCATCCTCCCACACTGGCCTCAGGATTATAGGTGTGAGTCACCGTGCCTGACCTGGTTCAGTGTTTGAAAATCAATCAGCATAATCACATATTAATAATCTAAAGACAAACCACATGATCATATCCATTTCCACAGTTGATGCAGAAAGGTATTTGACAGTCTCTTCCACAGGAGGCCTACACACCACCGCTTGTCCTGCCGCCATGTCTCTAGTGATCCCTGAAAAGCTCCAGCATATTTTGTGAGTACTCAACACCAACATCGATGGGCGGCAGAAAATAGCCTTTGCCATCACTGCCATTAAGGGTGTGGGCCGAAGATACTCTCATGTGGTGTTGAGGAAAGCAGACACTGACCTCAACAAGAAGGTGGGAGAACTCACTGAGGATGAGGTAGAACGTGTAATCACCATTATGCAGAATCCATGCCAGTACAAGATCCCAGACTGGTTCTTGGACAGATAGAAGGATGCAAAGGATGGGAAATACAGCCAGGTCCTAGCCAAGGGTTTGGACAACAAGTTCCGTGAAGACCTGGAGAGACAGAAGAAGATTCAGGCCCATGGAGGGCTGTGCCACTTTTGGGGCCTTCATGTCCAAGGCCAGCACACCAAGACCACTGGCCACCATGTCCGCACCATGGGTGTGTCCACAAAGAAATAAGTCTGTAGGTCTTATCTATTAATAAATAGTTTATATACCCAAAAAAAAGGTATTTGACAAAATTCAATGTCCATTCATAATTTTAAAAAAGAAAAATAACTCTCAGAATAGTAGAATTGAGAAGAACCTCCTCAGCCTGATAATGGGCATCTGCAAAAACCTGTAGCTAACATGATTCCTAGTGGCAAAAGCCTGAATGCTTTTCCCCTAATGTCAATACGCCAGGATTGTCTACGCTCACCACTTTAACATTGTACTGCAAGTCCTAGCCAAGATAAAAAAGGTATACAGATTGGAAAGAAAAAAATATAACTTTTCTTTTTCTTTTTTTTTTGAGATAGAGTCTCGCTCTGTTTCCCAGGCTGGAGTACAGTCTCGGCTCACTGCAACCTCCACCTCCCAGGTTCAAGCGATTCTCCTGCCTCAGCCTCCCAAGTAGCTGTGATTACAGGCACCTGTCACCACGCTCGACTAATTTTTTGCATTTTTAGTAGAGATGGGGTTTCACCATGTTGGCCAGGCTGGTCTTGAATTCCTGATCTTGTGACCCACCCACCTGGGCCTCCCAAAGTGCTGGGATTACAGGCGTGAGCCACCACACCTGGCCACAACTTTTCTTTCCTTTTTTTGTTTTTTGTTTTCAAACCAAGCAGCCTCCCAAGCCAGAATAAGCTCCGAGAGACTCCCACATAACATGATTTTATATACACATAATCCCAAGGAATCTATTAAAAAAAACTCCTACAACTAATAAATGTCTTTAGTAAGGTTGCAAGGTCAACACACAAAAACCAATTGTATTTTTATATACTAGCAATGAACAATTAGAATTTCCTTTTTTAAAAAAAATTTTTGAGATGGAGTATCTCTCTTGTCACCCAGCTGGAGTGCAGTGGCCCAATCTCAGCTCACTGCAACCTCCGCCTCCTGGGTTCAAGCAATTCTCCTGCCTCAGCCTCCCAAGTAGCTGGGATAACAGGCACCTGCCACCATGCCCAGCTAGTTTTTGTATTTTTAGAAGAGATGCGGTTTCACCACATTGGCCATGCTGGTCTGGAACTCCTGACATCAGGTGATCCACCTGCCCTGGCCACCCAAAGTGCTGGGATTACAGGTGTGAGGCACTGTGCCTCGCCAAAAATAGAAATTTTTAAATAGGATTTACAATGTCTCAAAATAGGAAATACTTAGATATAAATCTAATAAAACATGTTCTGTGTTGTATGCTGAAAACAATAATGAAAGAAATTAAAAACATGGACTCAGGGAGAGGAGCATCACACACTGGGGGCAGTTGGGAGGGGTAGGGGAGAGACAGCGGGGGGAGGCGAAGGAGGGGGAGGGTGGGGAGAGATAACATGGGGAGAAATGCCAGATATAGTATGCACTTAAATAAATAAATTTTTAAAAAAGAAAATATTAAATAAAATTATCTTTAATAAAATATGTTATTCCAATATTAAAAAAAGAAGATTTAAATAAATGGTTGCGGTGAGTCAAGACCATACCACTGCACTCCAGCCTGAGCAACAGAGCGAGACTCCATCTCAAAAAGAAAAAAAAAGAAAGAGAAAAGTTGTATTTATTTCTTTCAAACATGTATGCTTTTTATCTGGGCTAGGATTTGCAGTACAATGTTGAATTGAAGTAGTCAAAGTAGACAATCTTGGCTTGTTGACATTAGGGGGAAAGCATTCAGCCTTTTACTATAGGTATTCATGATTAAAAGACTTAATGTAGAAAAGACACAGATTCTTCCCAAATTGATCTATAGATTTCACACAATCAAAATCTCAGCAAAGGTGGTAATTGCACGTGTTGCACCTGTAGTTCCAACTACTGAGGAAGCTAAGGTAGGAGGAATCACTGGAGCCCAGAGGTTCAAGGCCAGCCTGGGCAACATAGCAAGACCCCACCTCAAAAAAATCTCAGCAGTACTTTTGTAAATATAGGCAAGCTGATTCTAAAATTTTATGGAAAAGCAAGGGAACTAAAAGAGCCAAAACAATTTTGAAACAAATCAAAGTCTCTAAATATTTGTATTTATTTATTTATAAACAGGGTCTCACTCTGTCACCGAGGCTAGAATGTAATGGTGCAATCTCAGCTTACTGCAACCTCTGCCTCCTGGGTTCAAGCGATTCTCCTGCCTCAGCCTCCCAAGTAGCTGGGATTATAGGCATGTGCCACCACGCCTGGCTGCTAAATTTTGTATATTTAATAGAGATGAGGTTTCACCATGTTGACCAAGTTGGTCTTGAACTCCTGACCTCAAGTGATCTGTCTACATTGGCCTCCTGAAGTTCTGGGATTACAGGTGTGAGCCACCATACCTGGCTTAAATATTCTTATTGAAGTTAAAATAAAACTCAAGGTCTCCTTCTGTTGCCCAGGCTGAAGTGCAGTGGTGTGATCATAGCTCGCTGCAACTTCTAACTTGTGTGTTCAAGTGATCCTTCTGCTGCAGCTTTCCAAGTAACTGGAACTATAGGCGTGCACCACCATGCCTAGCTAATTTTTCTTTTTAATTTTGTAGAGGGGACCTGGGGAGAAGGTTGCAAGTGGGGATAAGGGATAAAAGACTACAAATAGGGTGCAGTGTATACTACTCAGGTGATGGGTGCACCAAAATCTCACAAATCGTTACTATAGAACTTATGTAACCAAACACCACCTGTACCCCAATAACCTTTGGAAAAATTTAAAAAATTTTTTTATCGTAGACACAGGGTCTCACTATTTTGCTCAGGCTGGTCTTGAACTCATGGCCTCAATTGATCCTCCCTCCATGGCCTCCCAAACTGTTGGGATTACAGGCATGAACCACAGCACTCAGCCTAAAATTTTTAAGGCTTACTATATAACTACTGTAATCAAGAAATTGTGTTGGCCAGGTGTGGTGACTCATGCCTGTAATCCCAGCACTTTGAGAGACCAAGATGAAAGGATCATTTGAGGCCAGGAGTTTGAGACCAGCCTGGCAAACATGGCAAAACCCCATCTCTACTAACAGTACAAAAACTATCCGGGTATGGTAGCGGACACCTGTAGTCCCAGCAACTCGGGAGGCTGAGACACAAGAATTGCTTGAACCTGGGGAACGGAGGTTGCAGTGAGCCAAGATCATACCGTTGCACTCCATTGTAATATTTATAAAGAGACACACAGATTCATGTAACAGAGTAGATAGTCAAGGAGAAATGCAGGTGAATATGGCCAATTGATTTTTGATAAAGGTAAAAGGGAAATTTAGAGAAGAGACAGCAGTCTTTTTTTTCAACATATGGTGTTTGAACAATTGGAAATCCATATGTGTAGGGATTGGGTGCCAGAACGTAGGGAATCCATGAGCCCCATGTTGGGCATTAGAATGTAGGGAGCAAGCCCTACATCACCCATGGGTACCCCAAGTTCAGTGCAGACAAAAGAATGAGAAAAAGACAAATTAAGAGAGACAGTGGGACCAGGGGGCTATCATTTTATCACTCTGGAGGAAACAGTGAAGGTCCCGAGCTCTGATCACCCACACTATTTATTGATTACAATTACTATCATCTATAGGGTAGGGGTGGAGTGATGGTGGATGAATCAGTGAGCCAGAACTGAATCAGTGAGCAGGAACTGGTGTGTCATCCTAAGGATTGATAATAGTGGCAGTTTGGGAGTTTCACAAAACAAGAACATGTGGTTATCTTTAGCTTATTACCTATGTACAGCTGATGGAGCAGAGGCCTTTCAAGGAGCCTACACGTCTGGCTACATAATAGTGCTATGAAGGGGTTTTACGTCCTTGAGCACATTGTTTATGTTAACAGAGTCCAGGTCACCCTGCATCAGAACATGAGGCATGGAGAAGCCTTCCTCCTCAGAAGCCCCCTGTGGCCTTCTGCAGTTTGTTGTTCCTTATGTGTTACTCATAACCAATTTATGTAGGCACTCCAAGTCCTTTCTCCTTTGTGGTTTTTCCCAACACATATGCAAATATAATATATATGTATAAACATATTGAACTAAACTTCTCACCTCACACATAAATTAGCTCAAAATAGAGCCTAAATCTAAATGTCAAATATAAAACTATAAAAATTTGTAGTTTTGTTGTTGCTGTTGTTTTGTCTTTATATAGTTTGGAATCAAGGAAATGCTGGCATCTAAAAATGAGTTTAGAAGTATTCCTTTCTTTTCAATTTTAAGGAATGGTTTGAGAGACAGAGAGAAAGAGGAAGAAAGAAAAAATAAAAAAAGAAAAAGAAAGAAAGAGAAAGAAATAAAGGAAAGGAGGGGGGAAGGAAGGAAAAAAGGAAGGAAGGGCACAGTGGCTCACGTCTGTAATTCTAGCACTTTGGGAGGCCAAAGTGGACAGATTACAAGGTCAGGAGCTTGAGACCATCCTGGCTAACACAGTGAAACCCTGCCTGTACTAAAAATACAAAAAATTAGGTGGGCTTGGTGGCACACATCTGTAGTCCCAGTTACTTGGGAGGCTGAGGCAGAAGAATCACTTGAACCCAGGAGGTGGAGGTTGCTGTGAGCCAAGATCACACCACTGCACTCCAGCCTGAACATCAGAGGGAGACTCTGCCTCAAAAAACAAAAAAAATTCCACTTTAATTTCTTCATTGACCGATTGGTCATTCAGGATCATCTTGTTTACCTTCCACATATGTGTAAGATTTCTGAAACTTTTCTTATTGTGGATTTTATACCATGTTGTGGTCTAAAAAGATACTTGCTATGATCTATCTTCTTTTTTTTTTTTTTTTTTTT
>NW_016107972.1:64274-65432 GCF_001604975.1 Cebus imitator | reverse complement strand
ACGGGGTTTCACCATGTTGACCAGGATGGTCTCGATCTCTTGACCTCGTGATCCACCCGCCTCGGCCTCCCAAAGTGCTGGGATTACAGGCTTGAGCCACCGCGCCCGGCTATGATCTATCTTCTTAAATTTGCTGAGATTTGTTTAGTAGGTACTCACTACAGACACGTAAAGACTGGGTTACAGCCAGGCGTGGTGGCTCATGCCTGTAATCCCAACACTCTGGGAGGCCGAGGCAGGTGGATTACCTGAGGTCAGTAGTTTGAGACCAGACTGGCCAAGATGATGAAACCCCATCTCTACTAAAAATACAAAAAATGCCAGGCATGGTGGCTGATGCCTTTAATCCCAACATTTTGGGAGGTCAAGGCAGTCAGATCACCTGAGATCAGGAGTTCGAGATCAGCCTGACCAACATGGAGAAAACTGTCTCTACTAAAAATACAAAATTAGCTGGGCACAGTGGCTCATGCCTGTAATCCCAGCACTTTGGGAGGCCAAAGCAGGCAGATCACCTCAGGTCGGGAGTTTGAGACCAGCCTGACCAACATGGAGAAACCCCGTCTCTACTAAAAATGCAAAATTAGCCAGGTGTGGTAGTGCATGCCTGTAATCCCAGGTACTCAGGAGGCTGAGGCAGGAGAATCACTTGAACATGGGAGGCAGAGGTTGCAATGAGCCAAGATCGTGGTATTGCACTCCAGCCTGGGCAACAAGAGTGAAACTCCTAGAGATCCAAGGTGGCTGACCACTAGCAGCTCGAGATTGTAGCTCCTAGTGAAAGTGTCCTAGAGAGGACGCCACACTTTCAGATGAATTTTTGTTGCTCACGCACCAGGAGATTCCCAGCGGAGGGGCGCCACGGGTCACCAGCACGACTCTTGTGGCCGGCAAGGCAGTTTTGCCGCTGCCTTGGTGCAGCGTTCTTGGTGCAGAGTCAGAAAAGCACCATCAATCATAACGCCGCTGTTTTGGCTGGCACAGTGGGTTGCTCAGATTTTAGCACTGGGAAGCAACAAGTTGGACGTCCACTCAGAAACCCAATTATGAAGAGAGTAATTATAAAGACCACAGATGGATAAATCTATAACGAAGGGAAGAAAACAGCCTAAAAAGGCTGAGAATACCCAAAATCAGAATGCCTCTCCCTCTACAGGG
>NW_016107972.1:55970-61509 GCF_001604975.1 Cebus imitator | reverse complement strand
GGAGGCGGAGGTTGTGGTGAGCCGAGATCGCGCCATTGCACTCCAGCCTGGGTAACAAGAGCGAAACTCCGTCTCAAAAAAAATAAATAAATAAATAAAATAAAATAAAATAAAAACAACAACAACAAAAAGACTTTGTTACACTTTTACCTTTGGCCCGTCTAAAAATTCGAGTGCTCCCACATAAACCTTTAATGCTCAGCCCCTTTGAACTCACATATAGGAGACCACTTGCCCTTTTTGTTCCACCTCAAGGTCAGGTCCACCTCACCCAACTCCTCTTGTTTCCCCTCTTCTGTATACCATCCTCTGTTTCATTTTGGAAATATGTTGTCAAATACCTGCCACAGCCCGTCGCTGACTCCCCTAATCCCTTCCTACAGCCAGAAGACTGGGTTCTGGTAAAAGATCCCAGTCTTAACCCCAATTCCCTGCTCACTCCTAAATGGAAGGGACCTGACCAGATCATCCTTACTACACCCATGGGAGCAAAATTCTAGGGATTCCCCAACTGGTTTCATTATACTTCTCTCAAGAAAACAGACTAGTTTCAGTCATCCGTGGGTTTCCCACTCACCACAGTCTTGGACCATAATCATGGTGGACATGATGGAGTTGCCCAGTTCGCGCATCCATGCCAGCATGCTAGCTCAGTTCATCAACAAGCCTGTCTGCTTCATAAAGAAGCTGGAAGATTCATCCTACTGGAAAAATGTTTATTCTTTCAGATGGAGAAGGAAAAAATGGAAGCATCGAGTTGATGGAACCCCTGGATGAAGAAATCTCTGGAATTGGCCGGGCGTGGTGGTTCACGCCTATAATCCAAGCACTTTGGAGGCCAAGGCGGGCGGATCACCTGAGGGTGGGAGTTCAAGACCAGCCCAACCAACATGGTGAAACCTCGTCTTTAAAAAAAAAAAAAGAAATCTCTGGAATTATGGAAGTGGTTGGAAAAGTAACTGCAAGGCCGCCATCATGTGTGCATCTTATGTCCAGTTTAAAGAAGATAACCAAACATTTAATCTTGGACTTTACAATGAAGCTGTGAAAATTATCCATGAGTTCCCTCAGTTTTAGCCTCTAGAGATTGTGCAACATGATTGATCTTGATAAGATTTTCATATAATTGCAAATGAGCTATATTAAAGACTATTGAAGGAGGCCCCTCTTGTTTGGGGGAGAGATTTCTGTGCTTTCTCATTTTAATTTGCTCTTTTTAAGATATTCCAACCTACAGTTTTTGATGGAACTGACGTATTGACAGTTCTCACCTAAGTCCTTTTATAAAGAATTACTACTCCAATATATGGTCAGATTAGATGCAAGAATAAAGAATAAAGCAGTTGTCTGAGTTTACATTTCTATTTTATTAATAAAAACTAAAATGGAAAAAAAAACCAGACTTCCCTTCACCACATACCCAAACAACCAAATCTAAAACCCCTTCAGCCTTCTCTTGTGCTCTTGTGTCTCCACAGGATACACTTTCCTTTGCCTCACCCAAATCCCAGAGGAAAAAGAAGAGTATACACATAAATCGCTTATGCCTCTTTCTCTCCCAAACTTTCATTGCTTCCTAACCAACCTTGTTACAGACCTTCATTGGTACCCATACAAAACTCCCATTATACACCCTGATCAGCTCCTTACCAGGACTTTGCTCCCATTCAAATAACTTTTTTCTCCTTTTGCTTGTTTCTCCCAATATAACTTTCCTAATCACATCAACCTCTAGGGTACAACAACTCCTCACTGCTCTCAAACTAGAACGCTCTATAAGCCTTACATGATCCCTCTTGCTGCAAGCTGACTCTTCTTTTGCTCTGGAATGCTGGATGTGCTTATCGCTGTCTTCCACAGCTTACACAGCCCTTCCTACACCCTTTCGTGACCTTTTAACAGGAAACGTAACCCTAATCTATAAACTCCAAAAAAGGAGTTTTCTTTTTTAAGAGAGCTGATACCCTGGTCGGTGATTATTCCACTTCTAGGGCCAATCAGGCTAACAAATTATTTCAAACTTATTACAGCTCCTACAACACCTCAAACCCCAAGGCCCTCCCATTGAAGGACCCAAAACTAAACACACCCTACTTTTTGCAACCAGCCTCACTTTGCTTTTCAGCCTCCGAGGGAAATTTTCCTATAGGGTCCTTAACACCTAACCAATGCAACCGCACTATCATTGTTAAACACCCCTCTGACATCAAACTAACTGGGTTGACTACCAAGTATCACCTGAAGCAAATGGAGCATTTTGCAACCAGTTTGTTTTACAGCCTCTCTCTCAACCAATGCCTCCGGCCTAACTTGTACCGTCCCTTGTGCCCAACTTTTTCCATGGCCCAGTAGCAATGGTGCAACATCCAATCACATTAAATGTGTAAAAAAAAATCTCTTCCCATACCTCTACTATAGTGAGTGTCTCCCTGGCCTCCTCCTTGTCCACCTGGACTAATGAACCACAGGAAAGAAAAAACATCCCATCTTTAATTCACTTGTTTTCTTTCCATATATCCACCTGTATTCATGACAAAGACTAGTTCTTTTTGTGCGGCACCTACACATGTCTTTGTCTCCCCACCAACTGGACCAGAACCTGTACCCTAGTTTATCTTTCTCCTTCCATTGGACTATGTTCTTCCTAATCAACCTTTGCCTGTTCCATCCATTCAATATGTTAGAAGGAGGGCCATCCAAGTCATTCCTTTGATAGCCGCCTCAGGTATAACCTCCAGACTTGGATTGGGAGCAGGCAGACTGGCCACTTCCTTGTTTTTTTCTTTCTTTCTTTCTTTCTTTTTTTTATAAAGATGGAGTTTCACCACGATGGCCAGGCTGGTGTTGAACTCCTGGCCTCAGGTGATCCATCTACCTCAGCCTCCCAAAGTGCTAGGATTACAGGTGTGACATACTTTAAAGCTCTTTCAACAGAACTTAGGGGTTCATTAGAAGATATAACCCAAAGCCTTACAAGAGTCCAAGACCAACTAGACTGCTTGGCTGGAGTAGTCCTCCAAAATAGATGGGGATTAGAATTTATAACTGCTGAAAAGGGGGGCCTCTGCCTCTCATTGGGTAAGGAATGTTGCTTCTATCTCAACTAGTCAGGCCTACTAAGAGACACTGCTGAAAAACATAAAGAAAGGGCTAAAAAGCTAAGGGAATACCAAAACAACCAAATAGATTCTCTGGGAACAAAATCATAACATGAGTCATCCCATTCCTGGGCCCTCTCCCAGTAATATGCCTAGGACTAATGTTCTTACCCTGCCTCATTAACCTTTTTAAAAGATTTTTAACTGACAGTATCACGGCCATCTCATAGAAAACTACCCAGAAACAGATGACGTTACTCCTACAGTCGATCTAAAACCAAAGAACTCCCTGCACCCCCATGAGCAGGAAGTAACCAGAAAGAACACGCTGTCCCTCATCCTTTTTTAACTATAGGGACTAAATTGACACAGCAGGAGCATCACCATCTTGGACAAACACCACCATTTTAAGTTCTCCTTGATTAAAAACCACCTAAATCCAGCTCAAAAACTTCAGCCTAGTGGCTAATGTCAGCATGACCAGAAACTTTCCAACCCTGAGATAAACCCCTCCTCCAACCAGGAACATGCCAACCCTGAGATAATCTCCCCTCTGACCAGAGACATTCCAACTCTGCAATAAATCTCTCCCTCACACAGAAATATTCGGAGCCTGCAATAAGCTCTCCCATCCCAAACCCTTAAATACCCTTAGTTTGTAAGTGAGAAGGATCCTGACCAAAATTGGCCAGAAGCCCCTCTCAGGCTTATTCTCCAAAATAAACCTGTCTTTGACTGTTGGGCCACTTTTCCTGTTTATTTCCTCTTTTGTTAACTCTTACAATTATATCCTAAACAAGGAGTGGATTATTCATGCCTCCCTTTTGTAGACCATATACTTCCTGACCATCTATAAACTTGTCATGGTATTGGTGGTAGTGTAGCAGTGAGGACAACCAGAGGACACTCTGGTCACCATCTTGGTTTTGATGGGTTTTAGTTGGCTTCTTTACTGCAAACTGTTTTATCAGCAAGGCCTTTATGACTTGTATTTTGTGCTGACCTCCTATTTCACCCTGTGGTTTAAAATGCTTTTACCATCTGGGAATGCAGCCCAGAAGGTTTCAGCCTAATTTTACCTAGCTCCTATTCAAGATGGAGTTGCTTTGGTTCACACATCTCTGACACCTGGATCCTCTTTCTTTCTAGTCCCACCAAGAAAACTGGGGTAAAGCTTCTGGAAAGTTTAGTTCTGGCAGGTTTTGATTTTTACTTAATAGAACCTGTTTCTCTTCCCTTGGGAGTTCTCTAGGGGCTAAACTGAAGGATAGACAGCCTTCATAATTTAGTGATAGATTGCTAACTTCTGGGCTTTTGACCAGCAACCATCTAACACAAAAGTTGCAAATAGGCAGCCTGTGGACTAAATTTAGCCCACTGAGTTGTTACTTTTTAACTACCAGACACTTTAAAATGTTTAATTTTGTTTCTTTTTTTTTTTAATTAGGCAATTTTACATGAAAATATGGACTTCTACTTTCTTTTGAAAATTGGAAGTTTGGGCAACAGTGGGCCCTGCATTTCTGAATGGCAATGATTAGAGCTGTGTATTAAGTATCCTTTCAGTAGAGCATGTGATCTTCCATGCACTGCTGTCCCAAACACTCCCCACTCTTAAACCCAATCTAATGATTCCATTCACTGTTACAGTCTTGGCTCCTACAGGCTCCTGGTGTGAGATATTAACAACTTCTTTCAGGTGCTACATTTGAGGTTGAGGAAATGCCTTTAGGCTCCAACTTATTAGTTAAGGCATCATTATCATATAATCAAGGGTAGTTTTCTGTATGTTACACAGAAAAAAAAAAGTTAATTGAAAAAATAAAATTAAAGAGATATGAAAAATCTCTTTTTCTGAGATATATGATATATATCCTATATATCAAATGAACAGGCCAGGCACTGTGGCTCATGCCTGTAATCCTAGCACTTTGGAAGGCCAAGGTGGATGGATCACTTGAAGTCAGGAGTTCAAAACCAGCCTGGCTAACATGGCGAAACCCCATCTCTACTAAAAATACAAAATTAGCCGGGTGTGGTGGTGCATGCTGGTAATTCCAACTACTCAGGAGGCTGAGGCAGAAGAATCACTTGAATCCGGGAAGCGGATGTTGCAGTGAGTCACCAAGATCATGCTATTGCACTCGAGCCTGGGTGATAAGAGCAAAACTCCAACTCAAAAAAAAAAAAAAGAAAAAGAAAAAAGAAGAATCAGCTGGGCGTGGTAGCTCATGCCTGTAATTCAAGCACTTTGGAGGCTGGGGTCGGGAGTTCAAGCCCAGCCTGACCAAATTGGTGAAACCCGGTCTTAAAAAAAAAAAATGGCCGAGCATGGTGGCTCACGCCTATAATCCTAGCACTTTGAGAGGCCCAGGTGGGTGGACCACCTGAGGTCAGGAGTTCAAGACCAGCCTGGCCATCATGGTGAAACTCCATCTTTA
>NW_016107972.1:53742-55380 GCF_001604975.1 Cebus imitator | reverse complement strand
TCAGCCTCCTGAGTAGCTGGGATTACAGGCACGCACCACCATGCCCAGCTAATTTTTTGTATTTTCAGTAGAGACGGGGTTTCACCATGTTGACCAGGATGGTCTCGATCTCTTGACCTGGTGATCCACCCGCCTCGGCCTCCCAAAGTGCTGGGATTACAGGCTTGAGCCACCGCGCCCGGCCTATGGACTCCATCTTGCTTCTAACCTTCAAGCTGTCCTTGTTCCTTCCTGGGCATAGGCTGAACTAACTTTGGAAGGAATTTAGTTTATAGTTTAAAACAAAGATGATAACAGCCCTTTCCCAAAACAAACCTTCTTCTAGCCTGGGGACTAGACTGCCTTAAGAGGATTAACAAATTAGCCACAAGATTAGAAATAATGGTTTAGGAGTCACGCAGCTGGAATCCAAGATTCTGACTCTCCCTAAACTGCTCATAAGATCAGTGCTTGAGATATTCTGCAGACTCCTCTTAATGGATCAGCTGGTACCACCCAGATCAATAAACCGGCTCACCTGATCTTACGGCCCCCACCAGAAAACTAACTCAGTGCCAGAGGACAGCTTCAACTTCCCATTATTTCAGCTCCCACCTAACCAATCAGCACTCCTGGCTCACTGGCTACCCCCACCCACCAGTTGTCCTTAACTCTGATTCCCAAATGCTCAAGGAGACTAATTTGAATAATAATAAAGCTCCAGTTTCCTGCACAGCTGGCTCAGTGTGAATTACTCTTTCTCCATTACAATTCCCCTGTCTTGATAAATGGGCTCTGTTTAGGTGGCGGGCAAGGTGAACCCACTGGGTGGTTACAATGACATCACTTGCCTTTGCAAGCCCACTGAACCAGGACTCATTTCTGGGTTCTAATCTAATCCCAGTCACTGAGTTGCTGTGTAATTTAGGGCAAATTACCTTTATCCCCTTGTCCTCAGCTTTTCCTTTGGTAAGAAGGGAGCATCAGAGGAGAGATCATTTCAGTGAGGTCGTTTCTAATCCTAACAGTCTAAATAGATTATTATAAATATTAGAAGGTAATAATAAGTGTTGGAGAAATTAACTTCAGTTACTCGTATAATATTTCAAATTACCAAAGGGTTTGTATTAGATTTGAGGCTAACTCCAAAGGATATTTAAGGACCATAGCAGCAAGGATCAAGAGACCCTTTTCCTCTGGACCTCACCATCACAAGGGCCTCAAATTTGGATCTTTGAGAATATCTCCTTTAAAAGTAATTGTCAAATATGATTATAATAAGTTCATCATTCAACCTTATATATATATTTTTAGAATCCTCTTATGCCTTTAGTAATAGCACAATTAGTTGATCCTATACTTTTTTAAGTGGTGAAAGTTTTGTTAAAAACATTCAAAATGGGCCGGGCGCCGTGGCTCAAACCTGTAATCCCAGCACTTTGGGAGGCCGAGGCGGGTGGATCATGAAGTCAAGAGATCGAGACCATCCTGGCCAACATGGTGAAACCCTGTCTCTACTAAAAATACAAAAACTAGCTGGGCGCGGTGGTGTGCGCCTGTAGTCCCAGCTACTCGGGAGGCTGAGGCAGGAGAATTGCTTGAACCCGGGAGGCGGAGGTTGCAGTGAACAGAGATTGTGCCACTTGCACTCCAGCCTAG
>NW_016107972.1:41270-53646 GCF_001604975.1 Cebus imitator | reverse complement strand
CAACAGAGTGAGACTCTGTCTCAAAAAAAAAAAAAAAAAACACACATTCAAAATGTACCCTTTTTTGACATGCAGTTTGGGTTTTATTTTATTTATTATTATTTTTTGAGACAGAGTCTCTCTCTGTCACCCAGGCTGGAATGCAGTGGTGCGATCTTGGCTCACTGCAACCTCTGCCTCCTGGCTTCAAGTGATTCTCCTGCTTCAGCCTTCCGAGTGGCTGAGATTACAGGCCCCCGGCACCATGTCCGGCTAATTTTTGTATTTTTAGTGGAGACAGAGTTTTACCATGTTGGTCAGGATGGTCTTGAACTCCTGACCTCAAGCAATCCACCCGCCTCGGCCTCCCAAAGTGTTGGGATTACAGGCATGAGCCACTGTGCCTGGCCTGGGGTCATTTTAATTTTAATGTACTAATATACTTCCTCTAATGAAAGAAATCTGAACTCCCTACCTCTGAGGATAATTTCATTTTACTGGGAATTTACTCTATACCTGGCACTTTACTAACATTGCCTGCCTAATTTTTTTTTTTTTCTTGAGTCCAGCTTCTGCAGAAGCCTGCCTAATCTTTACAAACCTATGATGCAGCCACTACAATTATCCCCAACTTCTATAAATTGAGATTTATAGAAGTTGTCAAATCGCTTACTAGCACGCAGCTAATGAGTGGTAGAGCCATCTCTCAAATCCAGGAAATGTAACTGTCCTGCTTGAGCTCTGACATAAGGGTCCCACTTTGGCTGCCAGCCAGCGATGACCTCAAGCGTAAGATCCCAAACGGACAGAAGGACTCGTCCCCTCCCCCTCTCCCACCCTCTCTATCCCAAGGTCGCCCTTCCCAACGCAGGCACTCGGGACCACGCTGGGCCGGCGTCCCTGCGCATGCCCAGCCGCAAAGCACGACGGGAGAGGGGCGGGGCCGGCGGGGCCGTTTTGCTTCGAGGATTGTTTGAGAAGCTTTAGGCGGCGGGTGTCTCTGGAAGAAATTAGTAAGCTTCTTCATGGGACTCTGGTTTCGGTCTTTACTCCTGCGGCTTATTCGAAAGGGGCAGGGTTTCTGCTGTCGGAGGGGGGGATGACGCGCCGGGTCGGGGTATTAGAGACGGAGACTTGAGTGCAGATTCCGCCAGATGGGGGTCGGGAAGTCCGGGCCAGGCCCAGACCTGAATTGTGTTTGTCGCCACCTTTAACTGTGCCCGCAGAGATTCGGGTGTTACTGCTCCCCACTTCCAGCGATTCTTGCCGCCTCCTGCTTCCGCGTCGTAACTGGGCTTTCAGACTTTG
Source organism: Cebus imitator (assembly GCF_001604975.1). Lineage (NCBI taxonomy): Eukaryota > Metazoa > Chordata > Mammalia > Primates > Cebidae > Cebus > Cebus imitator. The sequence continues at coordinate 52,359 of NW_016107972.1, read as the reverse complement.
GGTCTCCCTCCGCAGCCTAAGTTTCAAAAGTCCTCATCACACCTGTAGCTCTCCTTCACTGAGCAGTGCTTTTTCAAAAATTTGACTCCTGGCCAGGTGCAGTGGCTCACGCCTGTAATCCCAGCTACTCGGTAGGCAGAGGTCGGAGAATGGCTTGAACCCGGGAGGCAGAGGTTGCATTTAGCCGAGATCGCGCCACTGCATTCCACCCTGGGCGACAGAGCGAGACCCCGTCTCAAACAAAAAAACAAAAGAATGAAATGTTTGCTGAACCCCAAAAGCACAGTTTGGACGGTGATGATTCACAAGATTAGTTTTAAGGTATTTAATGTCAGGGACCTTCCTGACATGACCCAAGTCCTCTTTTCCAGCTTCTTTTCCAGCTTTCCAGTTCCTTCTACTAGCACTCTTTAACAATAGTCCCATTCCTTCTAGTTCCCATGTATTTGTTCTTTTTTGAGACAGGGTCTCGCTCCCCTCGCCCGTGCTCACCAATATGCCCAGCTAATTCTTGTGTTTTTTGTAGAGACAGGTAATCTCCATGTTGCCTAGGCTGGTCTCGAACTCCTAAACTGAAGCAATCCACCCGCTTCGGCCTCTCAAAGTGCTGGGATTACAGGCGTGAGCTACCGTGCCCCGCTATTTGTGCTTTTGTACATGCTGTCTCAATACCAGGAATATCCCCCATTATTGGTTGGTAGACACTTTAAAATCCAGCTCAAATTTCACCTGCCAGAAGACTGACCGTCTTCTCTTTTCTCATTTCTGCTCTATACCTTGTATATACTTACTGGGTGGGAAATCTTACTCAACTCTGTAACCCCGGTTCCAAGGCACTTCGTATAAACGATGGCTCCTCATTGCCTGTAGAATTAACCATGGACGTTATAGTTTGGTTTGAAAAGCATATAGCCTTTTGCCTCCAGCCTTCTTATCAGGCTAATAAAAGAGCTTGCAGAACTCAATTGAATAAAATAAATCTTTTTTTTTTTTTTTTTGAGACAGAGTCTCTGTCGCCAAGGCTGGAGTGCAGTGGTTCGATTTGGGCTCACTGCAACCTCCGCCTCCCAGGTTCAAGTGATTCTCCTGCCTCAGCCTCCAGAATAGCTGGAATTACAGGCACCCGCCACCATGCCCGGCTAATTTTTTTGTATTTTTAGAAGAGATGGATTTCACCATGTTAGTCAGGCTGGTCTCAAACTCCTGACCTTAGGTAATACACCCGCCTCAGCCTCCCAAAGTGCTGGGATTAAAGGTATGAGCCACTGCACCTGGCCAGAATTGCTTTTTGAATATCTTGCTAAGTTTAGTGATTTGGAGATTCTTTTGAATTTTTTATGTGCACAATCATGTTATCTATAAATAATAACAATTTCATTTCTTTTCAAAGTTTATGTCTTATTTTTTCTTGCTTTATTTATCTGACTAGAATTTCTACAGTGTTGAAGATAAGTGTTAAGAAAGGAAATTATAAAATGTGGATCTTGTAGTCTATGATTCTGTGGAATTCACTTATTCTAGTTTCTTTTGCAGGGGTGGGGTGAGGGACATTCCTTAAGAGTTTTCTATAGGCAGTCATGTTGTCTACAAAAAAAAAAAGTTTTCTTCTTCCTTTCCAACTTTTTTTTTGAAACAGAGTCTTGCACTGTCACCCAGGCTGGAGTGCAGTGGTGCATTCTCCTGGGTTCATGCAGTTCTCCTGCCTCAGCCTCCCAAGTAGCTGGGATTACAGGTGCGCACCACCACACCCAGCTAATTTTTGTATTTTTTAGTAGAGATGGGGTTTTACCATGTTGGCCAGGCTGGTCTCAAACTCCTGACCTCAAGTAATCTGCCTGCCCTGGACTTCCAAAGTGCTGGGATTACAGGTGTGAGCCACGATGCCTGGCCTCCTTTCCAACTTATATGCTAAATTCACATCTACTATTTTACTTTAGCTTAAAGAATTTCCTTTAGCATTTCTACAGTGTTTTCATTTATCTGAAAATGCCTTTATTTTGGTCTTAATCTTGAAGGATATCTTTACTGAATACAGAATTTTATGGAGAGTTTTCCCCAGCACTTTAAAGATACTACATTGGCTCTGGCTTTCATTGTTTCTTTTCTTTTCTTTTTTTGAGATAGGGTCTCACTGTGTCCCCCGAGGCGGGAGTGCAGTGGCATGATCACGACTTATTGTGCCTCACTCTCCCGGGCTTAAGCAATCCTACCACCTCAGCCTCCTGAGTAGCTGGGACTGCAGGTGCACACCATCACAACCCAGCTAATTTTTTATTTTATTTATTTATTTATTTATTTATTTTTGAGATCAGGGTCTCACTGTGCTGCTGGGGGCTGGCCTCAAACTCCTGGGCTTAAGCAGTCGTCTGTCCACTGCCTCCCAACATGCTCTAATTACAAGTGTGAATCACCACATCCAGCCTTCTTACTGCTTTAAAATTTTTCTTTTTGGTTTTCACCAGTGTGACTATGATATGCTACTTGTGTTTTTCTTTATATTTGTCTTACTTGTGATTCACAGAGCTTGAATTCATGTGGTTTGATGTTTTTCTTCAGTTTTGGGAAATTGTCCCAAAAAATTGTACGTATTTTATTTATTTATTTTTTTCAAGATAGTGTCTCAGTCTGTCACCCACACTGGTGTGCAGTGGTGCAATCATAGCTCACTGTAACCTGGAACTCCTAGGCTCAAGTGATCCTCCAGCCTCAGCCTCCCAGGTAGCCTGTACTACAGGTGTCCACCACCATGCCCAGCTAATTTTTGTAACTTCTTTGTAGAGATGAGGGTCTCACTGTGTCACCCAGCCTGGTCTCAAACTCCTGGGCTCAAGTGATCCTCCTGCCTCAGCCTCCCGAAGTCCTGGGATTATAGGTGTGAGCCACCTTGCCTGGTATTTTCTTTCAAATACTGCTTCTTTTGCAATGTCTATTTTCTGTCATTCTAGAACTGAATAAAAGATCCCACATGACATCTTATTCTAGATTCCTACTCTAGAGCTGAATAGGAATCCCACATGGCACATTATTTCCATTTTCTATCTTCTTATCTCTGTGCATAAGTCTACCTTCTAGCCTGTGTTCTTCACTAATTTGATACTCATCTATTGAAGTCTTAATTTCCTCACTGTGCTTTGCAATTCTAGATTTTCCATTTAACTCTTTTTTTTTTTTTTTTTTTTATGGATTCCAGGTCACTATAGAACTTCTCCATCTTCTCTGCTGTTTTCTGAAACACAACCAAGTCCTTGCCTGACAAGAGCAATATCTGAGCCACCTGTGGGTTTGTTTCTATTGCCATTTTTTTTCCAGTCAGTTTTGGCATTTTAAAAATTACTTTTGGTCCATAAATTATTACTAGATTCTGGACATTTTGAATGAACATTATTAGCATCTGGATGTACTTCCTTCAGAGCAGGGTAAGGTTGCCATTAGGCAGGTGGATAGTAGTAGCAAATGACATTGATCCTGTTGAGGGTTGATTATAGGCTTTGTTAAGGCTGGTCTATTTTAGTTTGTCCTTTCTTCTTGTAAGTGGTCTCTTTTTCTCCTGGGGCATAGCCATTACTCCTAGGGCAAGGCCCTCCATGAGTTTCAACCGGAAATCTAGGTCTTTACCAAAATCCCTTTAGCTTGCTAGTCTTAAATTTCAACTCTGAACTCTGCATAGCTGCTATAATCTCTTATCAGCTCTTTGACCTTTAACTGCTGTTGTCTGTTAAGTTTTTGAAGTCTCACTCTGTTAATGTGCAGTTTAGGAGTCAGCTAATGACTTGGAGGAGGGGAGATTTGTATGCATATTATTCCTCTGTGGTTACCTCCTCTCCCAGATTGTGCTTCTTGAGTTCCAGCTACTTCAGAACCCAGTATTTCTAACTCCGTCTCCTGGCTGTTTTCTGCTTGGGTTTCTACTACTCTGTCTTAGAAAGGGCCCTTACCAGTCAAGCCTTTTAAATTTTGTAATTGATTCCAGTGAAATGATTTAGTATGCTAAAGGATACTCTGTTATGCCTGGATGTATCTGGTTTTTGTTTAGTTTTGTTTTGGAGACAGTCTCGTTCTGTAGCCCAGGCTGGAGTGCAGTGCCGCGATCTTGGCTCACTGCAACTCTGCCTTCTGGGTTCAAGTGGTTCTCCTGCTTCGGCCTCCCAAGTAGCTGAGATTACGCCTGGCTTGGTTTTTTTTTGGATACAGTTACTGTTCCCAGTTAATTTTTTTATTTTTAGTAAAGATGTGATTTCAACATGTTGGCTAGGCTGGTCTCGAGCTCCTGACCTCATGATCTGCCCACCCCAGCCTCCCAAAAGTGCTGGGGTTACAGGCATGAGCCACCACACCCAGCCTCCGTTCTTTTTCTGTTTGTGTGATGACACTTTGAAGGGGTTGCAAGATGCCAAAGCCCATAGGTGCTTTGTTTTATTTTATTTTGTTTTGTTCAAATAGCAATAATTGTACCTCATGTAAACCTCATTGGCTATGATACTGCCACTGCGCAAAACTTGGTGCTTTGTTTTTTTGTTTGTTTGTTTTTGTTTTTTTTGTTTGTTTGTTTGGGTTTTTTTTTTTTTTTTAACAGAGTCTTGCCTTGTCACCCAGGCTGGAGTGCAATGGCACAATCTTGGCTCACTGCAGCATCCGGCTCCTGGGTTCAAGCAGTTCTCCTGCCTCAGCTTCCTGAGTAGCTGAGATTATAGGCACCCACCACCACACCCAACTAATTTTTTTTATCCTTAGTAGAGACGAGTTTCACCATGTTGGCCAGGCTAGTCTCATCTACCTCAGCCTCCCAAATGCTGGGATTACAGGTGTGAGCCACTGTGCCTGGCCCTCGGTGCTTTGTTTTTAATTGATGTTTAGATATTTACTTTTAGGTGAAGGGAATCTACCTAATGACAGATAGTTAATTTTTAGTGATTTTTGCTTTGCTGCTTGTGTATAATTAATTTTTAGTGATTTTTGCTTTGCTGCTTGTGTATAATGCTCAGATGGGCTGGACAGAGGCTGTATGAACTATTTATTGCACTTGCACTCAGGCCTTGTTTAACTTCCTGCACTGGGATAGGAACTTTCAACAAAAGCGGAATTAAGGATAGAAATGAGGGAAAGTGTTTGAACCCCAATCCCCAAAATAAAAAATACTGGCAGAATTATTTAGGTCTTTCATGTACTCAGCCAGAATAAAACCATAGTCCTGGAATTACTTCTGCAAGAGGTTTTTTGTTTTTTTTTCTTTTTTGGATCCCATTATTCTAAGTGATCCTGTAAGAACTTCAACTTCTCCACATTCGTGTTAGTTATTGTCTGCCCTCCGTAATAATTAGTTGTAAGCCCTCCCCCTCTTTTTTTTTTTTTTTGAAATGAGGCTGGAGTACAGTGGCTTAATCTTGGCTCACTGCACCTCTTCCTCCTGGGTTCAAGTGATTCTCCTGCTTCAGCCTCCAGAGTAGTTGGGACTACAGGCATGGGCCACCACACCCAGCTAATTTTTGTATTTTTAGTAGGGATGGGGTTTCACCATGTTGGCCGGGATGATCTCAATCTCTTGACCTCGTGATCCACCTGCCTCGGCCCCCCATAGTGCTGGGATTACAGGCATGAGCCACCGCACCTGGCTTATAAGGCCCTTTTTCAAGAGTAGATGTTTGTCTTGGGGTTGATCAAAGACGGGGGATCTAGGAGACAGGAAGCAAAGCACTCTGAAGCCAAGCTAGGGTAGCATGAAGGAAAAGAGTTCCAACGGATTTAGAATCAGAGGTGACACAGCTACTAGAAAAGTGGAAAGTAGGCCTCAGTCAAGGAAAAAGAAGAACACAAGGAACCATTCTGTCTTTGAAAGAGATCTTGCTCTCGTAGTTCCTCAAAAATTGTAAAATGGAATTTTTATAAAGCCTGAATGCAAAACAGTCTTGTATATTGTTAGTTTGGATTTTAGCTGCCTATTGACTAAAAAGCAATCTATTGATTTGGGTGGTAAGGTGAAGCAGTCATGATGTATGATGGGAAAATAGACTTAACACTTATATAAAAGGTAGATTGATCTAATTTCACGATTAGATTTAGGGAGAAGAATTCCAGGTTAATCCTAGATTTCTGGCATGGGAAGTTAGGTATATGACACTGCCATTTACAAAGAAAGGGAATATCTGTAAAGCAGGTTTGTGGGGGTAATAAAAGAATATCGTTTTACTGAGGCAAGAGGATTGCTTGAGACCAGAGTTCAAACCCCTTGAGTTTGAGGGACCTGTGGAGATTCAACATTCAAGTGGAGATATTTAATAGAGAATTGGGTATATGGGTCGAAGCTTAGGAATGTAGGGGAAGAGCAGCCCATAGGTGATAGTTGAATCTGAGGCTGTGATCATAGGCCAGGCACGGTGGTTCATACCTGTCATTCCAGCACTTTGGGAGGCTGAGATGAGAGGATCACTTGAGCCTAGGAGATCAAGATCAGCCTGAACAACATGATGAGACGCCTTCTCTGCAAAAAAAAAGAAATTAAATGGGCATGGTGGCACATGCCTGTGGTCCCAGCTATTCAGGAGACTAAGGTGGGAGAATTGCTTGATCTCAGAATGGCGAGGCTTCAGTGAAAGGATATAATACCACTGCCTGGGTGACAGAGTGAGACCTTGTCTCAAAAAAAAAAAAAAAAAAAAAAAAAAACTTGGTTTTTTGTTTATTTGTTTGTTTGTGACAGTCTCTGTTGCCCAGGCTGGAGTGCAGTGGTGCAATCTCAGCTCACTGCAACCTCCGCCTCACGAGTTCAAGTGATTCTCTTGCCTCAACCTTCTGAGTAGCTGGGATCACAGGCACGCACCACCACTCCTGACTAATTTTTTTGTATTTTTAGTAGAGACGGGGTTTTGCCCTGTTGACCAGGCTGGTCTCAAACTCCTGACCGCAGCTCATCTACCACCTCGGACTCCCAAAGTGCTGGGGTTACAGGCATGAGCTACTTCAAACTCCTGACCGCAGCTCATCTACCACCTCGGACTCCCAAAGTGCTGGGGTTACAGGCATGAGCTACTTCAAACTCCTGACCGCAGCTCATCTACCACCTCGGACTCCCAAAGTGCTGGGGTTACAGGCATGAGCTACTTCAAACTCCTGACCGCAGCTCATCTACCACCTCGGACTCCCAAAGTGCTGGGGTTACAGGCATGAGCTACTGCACCTGGCCAACAGGTTCTTTTTTTTTTTTTTGAGACAGAGTCTTGCCCTGTTGCACAGGCTGGAGTGCAGTGGTGTCATCTCAGCCCACTGCAACCTCAGCCTCCCAGGTTCAAGCAGTTCTCTCACACCCTACTAAGTAGCTGGGATTACAGGCTCATGCCACCATACCTGGCTAATTTTTTGTATTTTTAGTAGAGACAGGGTTTCAGCATGTTGATCAGGCTGATCTTGAACTTCTGACCTCAGGCGATCCACCTACCTCTGCCTCCCAAAGTTCTGGGATTACAAGCATGAGCCATTGTGCCTGGCCAACTTGGTTATTTTTTTTAAAAGCCAGGAGTTCAAGATGATAGAGCAGGCGGGAAGAGTACTGAGGAATTGTGCTTTTGAGGAACAGACATTTTAAAAGTAGGTAAAATAAGTATATGTGAAAAAGACTGGTAAAATGAGAAAATGCGTCACCATGCCCGGCTAATTTTTATATTTTTAGTAAAGATGGGTTTTTGCCATGTTGGCCGGGCTGGTCTCAAACTCCTGACCTCAAGTGATCCACCCGCCTTGGCCTCACAAGGTGCTGGGATTATAGGTGTAAGCAACCACCCCCGAACCGAAAGCTTTACATTTTCTACTATTGAAAAGTTAAAAATAAACTTGTAAGTTTTGGTGGTTTTGTGCTGCATTCAGGGGCTTGGTGGAACAGAAATGGAGACTATTTCCAGAAGAAAGCACCGAGTTGGTAGTAGCTACCAGAAAAGAGTAGAGCAAAACTATATTGAAAAATGGATGAAAGGAAAGAAGCCAGTGTTTTTACAGTGAAGGAACCTGATTTCAAGCTGTCTAAAGACCTTTTGTGGTTCTAGAAAATTACCATATTTAGAAGGACTAATTTTAAAATCAAACTCTTTATCAATATTTTATTTTAGGAATCTGGAAACTGTTCTTCAGGAAGATATCCTTTAGTTTGGAATTGGAGGATTCCTTTGCATCAGATACTGAAATGAAAGAACCATTGTTAGATGGTGAATGTGACAAGGCAGAGGCATCACGGCTGGGGCTGCTAGATGAAATTAAGACAGAACCCGACAATGTTCAAGTAAATATTTTCCCTTATTTCCATTATTTCTAAAGCAGCATGTAACTATAAATTTTAGTTACAAAGGAGCTGAAATTATTAATTGAAAAACTCAAATCCTTATCTCCTCCAAAGCAGTTAATTAAATAATACAAAGTATACGGTGTTAAGTGCCATTACAAGTATATGTAAGAAAATGATTTCAGGAAAGAATGGACTATTTGGAATTGCGGTTTTGTGTGAGTAAAAGGATTGTTTAGGGTGTTATGGGCCTAGCTAAGGTTAACACTTTTTTTTCAAAGAGTCTACTTCCCGAAAAGGCTAACACTTTTTTATTTTTGTTTTTCTTAACTTGAAACAATACAAATTATAAGTTTTTAGTCTAAATTAATTTTATATGTAAATTTTTAAAAACTTTTTTAGATGTATCACTTACCAAATAACCTATGAAGGATGAACTGACTTGAGCTGTGAATACAGGTTAAGTAGGGAAAACATTCCTTAGAATGTTTGTATATATGGCTGGGCACAGTGGCTCACACTATAATCCCAGAACTTTGAGAGGCCAAGGTGGGAGGATCACTTGAACCCAGGAGTTTGAGACCAACCGGATGACAAGACCCTGTCTCTATAAAAAAAATAAAAAAATTGGCCAGGCACGGTGGCTCATACCTGTAATCCCAGCACTTTGGGAGGCCAGGGCTGTTGGCTCGCGAGTTCAAGACCAGCCTGTCCAAAATGGTGAGACCTCATCTCTACTAAAAATAAAAAATCAGCCATGTGTGGTGGCAGTCATCTGTAATCCCAGCTACTCTGGAGGCTGAGGCACAGAACTTCTTGAGCCTGAGAGGCAGAGGTTGCAGTGAGCTGAGATTGTGCCACTGCACTCCAGCCTGAGTGACAGAGCAAGACTCTATCTCAAAAAGAAAAAAATTAGCCAGGCATAGTGGCGCATGACTCTAGCTACATGGGAGGCTAAGGTGGGAGGATCGCTTGAGCCCAGGAATTCAAGGAAGCAGTGAGCTATCATCATGCCATTGCACTGCAGCCTGGGTGACGAAGCGAGACCCTGTCTCTTAAAAAGAAAAAATGTTTCTGTATGAACAACCAGCTGAAATTTCTAATGAAAGAAAAAGTAGATCACTAAAAAGAATAATTTATTTGTAGAAGCCTATTTAGAAATAGCCTAAAGTAGATTAATATTAAATAAGGGTATGCTTACCATTGAGTTGACTTACCATTGAGTTTACTGGGGAACGTTACTCATCTAGGAACTATCTATTGCTTCTTCATTCCATGGACATTCAGACATAGATCCAAGTTTAGATATGGTGGCTATGAAATTGCCTGCTGCTCTGAAAAAATTGTCTCTTGTAAGAATCATTCTGCCCAATAAACAATTTCTAGGTTTAAGGTCTTTATGAAAACAATTAGCTGTTAATTATTAGAACAAGCAGGGAAGGCCAGACACAGTGGCTCATGCCTGTAATCCCAGCATTTTGGGAGGCCAAGACAGGCTTATCACTTGAGGCCAGTTCAAGACCATGGGCAACATAGTGAAACTCTGTCTCTACTAAATATTCAGAAATTATCCAGGCATGGTGGCATGCGCCTGTAGTCCCAGCTGCTTGGGAGGCTGAGGCACGAGGATCACTTGAACCTGAAAGTAGGAGGTTGTCGCGAGCTGAGATTGTGTCACTATACTCCTGGGTGACAGTGAGATCTAGTCTCAAAAAAAAAAAGCAAAACAAGTAATGAAAATAGTTGCAATGCAATATGTCTGCTTACTATTGGTAGTGAATTAAGGGATTTTGCTGACAAAGATTCTGAAGTCATACCTGGATACCATAGAAAACCATGTATTGGGTGATTGGTGTTGTCAGCTAAAGAGCACCAAAATGGTAGTGCATACCTCTATGTATTTTGGTTCAGTTCAGTTATACAATTCATTGACCAGACCTGACCACAATTTATCATATTCTATTGAATGACTGGTTGTCTTAAATTAACTGTATTTATTATTTCTAATTCTTTTTTTTTTTTTTCTTTTCTGGATATTTGGCTTAGGAGTTTTACACTTATATCCATGAGTCAAAGTGGTATGTAGTTTAGTTCTCTTGAAATATATATTCTTTTCAGGAGTTTTGTCACACCCAACCGTCCAGAACTCAGGAGAATGAACTGAAAATAAACACTGTGGTTTCAGAGAGTGGTAATAGAGTTATTTAAGTTAATCACGTTTATTCAGACCAGTATGATAGCTAATTCATTCTTTTTTAATGACTTTGAATATTACTCTGTGTTGGGTTTCAAGTCCAGGAGAAGTAACCTGTAAGAAAATTAAAGAGAGGCCAGGCATGGTGGCTCACGCCTGTAATCCCAACACTTTGGGAGGCCAAGGCAGGTGGATCACGAGATCAGGAGTTCGAGACCAGCCTGGCCAACATAGTGAAACCCCATCTCTACTAAAAATACAAAAAAAATTAGCTGAGCATGGTGGCATGAGCCTGTAGTCCAGCTACTTTGGAAGGCTAAGGCAGGAGAATCACTTGAACCCAGGACACAGAGGTGGTGGTGAACTGAGATTGCACCACTGCACTTTCAAAAAAGAAAGAAAGAAAATGAAAGTGGCTGGGCATGGTGGCTCACACCTGTAATCCTAACATTTTGGGAGGCCAAGGTGGGAGGATTGCTTGAGGGTAGGCATTTGAGACCAGGCTGGGCAACATAGTGAGATCCTGTCTCTACAGAAAATTTAAAAATTAACCAGGTGTGTGTGGTGATGCATGTCTATAGTCCTGGCTACTTGAGAGGCTGAGGCAGGAGGATCTCTTTTTTTTTTTTTTT
>NW_016107972.1:20409-40530 GCF_001604975.1 Cebus imitator | reverse complement strand
TTTTTGAGACTCAGTTTCACTCTTGTTGCCCAGGCTGGAGTGCAGTGGCGCCATCCCAGCTCACTGCAACCTCTGCTTCCTGGGTTTAAGCAATTCTGCCTCAGCCTCCTGAGTGACTGGGATTACAGGCATGTCCCACCACACCCTGCTAATTTTGTGTATTTTTAGTAGAAACAGGGTTTCTCCATGTTGGCCAGGCTGGTCTTGAACTCCTGACCTCAGGTGATCCACTGTACCAGGCCATTTTCTTTCTTCTTTATTTATATATATATATTTTGTCCTTAGGTTATGGGGTACATGTGCAAATCATGCAGGATTGTTGCATAGGTAGATACATGGCAATGTGGTTTGCTGCTCCATCCCCCCATCACCTATATCTGGCATTTCTCCCCATGTTATCCCTCCCCAACCTTCCACCCCCCACTGTCCCTCCCCTAGCTCCCCTGCAACAGACCCCAGTGTGTGATGCTCCCCTCCCTGTAACCATGTGTTCTCATTGTTCAACACCCACCTATGAGTGAGACGTGGTGTTTGATTTTCTGTTCTTCTGTCAGTTTGCTGAGAATGATGGTTTCCAGGTTTATCCATGTCCCTGCAAAGGACACAAACTCGTTTTTCATGGCTGCATAGTATTCCATAGTGTATATGTGCCACATTTTCCTTGTACGGTCTATCATCAGTGGTCATTTGGGTTGGTTCCAGGTCTTTGCTATTGTAAACAGTGCCACAGTGAACATACATGTGCATGTGTCTTTATAATAGAACATTTTTATAATAGAACGATTTACTGGTACTTTGGATGTGTACCCAGTCATGGGGTTGCTGGGTCAAATGGAATTTCCATTTCTAGGTCCTTGAGGAATCGCCACCCTGTCTTCCACAATGGTTGAACTAATTTACACTCCCACCAACAGTGTAAAAGTGTTCCTATTTCTCCACATCCTCTCCAGCATCTGTTGTCTCCAGATTTTTTAATGATTGCCATTCAAACTGGCATGAGGTGATATCTCAATGTGGTTTTGATTTGCATTTCCCTAATGACCAGTGTTGATAGAGCATTTTTTCATGTTTGTTGGCCTCGTATATATCTTCTTTTGAAAAGCGTCTGTTCATATCTTTTGCCCACTTTTGAATGGGTTTGTTTGATTTTTTTTTTCTTGTAAATCTGTTTTAGTTCTTTGTAGATTCTGGATATTAGCCCTTTGTCAGATGGGTAGATTGCAAAAATTTTTTCCCATTCTGTTGGTTGCTGGTTCACTCTAATGATTGTTTCTTTTGCTGTACAGAAGCTCTGGAGTTTAATTAGATCCCATTTGTCTATTTTGGCTTTTATTGCCAATGCCTTTGGTGTTTTAGTCATGAAGTCCGTGCCTATACCTGTGTCCTGAATGGTTTTGCCTAGACATGTTGTCTTGTTTAGTGGAAAGAAGCTTTTATTTATTTATTTAAGACAGGGTTTCATCATGTTGGTCAGGCTGGTCTTGAACTCCTGACCTCAGGTGATCTGCCTGCCTTGGCCTCCAAAGTGTTTGGATTACAGACGTGAGCCACTGTGCCTGGCCTTTTTTCTTTTTTTTTTTTTTTGATACTAAGTTTTGCTCTTATTGCCCAGGCTGGAGTGCAGTGGCATGATCTCTTCACTACAGCCTCCGTCTCCTGGGTTCAAGTGATTCTTCTGCCTTAGCCTCCCGAGTAGCTGGGATTACAGGCATGCACTACCACACCTGGCTAATTTTGTATTTTTAGTAGAGACAGGGTTTCCCCATGTTGGTCAGGCTGGTCTCGAACTCCCAACCTCAGGTGATCCACCTGCCTTGGCCTCCCAAAGTGCTGAGATTAGAGGCCTGAGCTGTTGCACCTGGCTGAAAATAAGCTTTTTCTACTTTTTTTAGTTCCTCTGATAGATTTTTTCAGGAAAAAAATATATATAGATATATATATATTTGTATATACATAAATAAATATATATGTATGTTTATTAAAAATATAAGTATATATTTATATCTCTCTCTATTTCTTTGTAGAAATTAACATGTGAAAAGTTCTGTTTCTTTTCAAGTTTTTTTGTTTTGTTTTCCTCAAGATGGAATCTCTGTCACCCAGGCCGAAATGCAGTGGCACGATCTCTGCTCACTTCAACCTTCACCTCCTGGGTTCAAGTGATTCTCCTGCCTCAGCCTCCTGAGTAGCTGGGATTACAGGTGCCTGCCACCACACAGACTAATTTTTGTGTTTTTAGTGGAGATGGGGTTTCACCATGTTGGCCAGGCTGGTCTTGAACTCCTGACCTCGTGATCCACCTACCTCGGTCTCCCAAGGTGCTGGGATTACAGGCATGAGCCACCTCACTTGGCCTGTTTCTCTTCAACTTTAAGTAATGTGACTTCTAAAACTTATTTTCCTACTTTTTTCATTTGAAATTCTCTGTAAATGGGATTATTGTACATCCATTCTATTCTATTGTTTAACTGTATAGGGAACAATCTACTAAAAAATTAATCCTGTTGACAGTTAATGTAGATTTTCCAGGAATGTAGAATAATATATTTCTCTTGTAAATGAAGTGATTCTTTTGAAAAATTCAAGGCCATAGATAAACCTATGTGTTTCTTTGTATTTTTTTTTTTTTTTTTTTTTAGCCAGAGTCTGGTTCTGTCTCCCAGGCTGGAGTTAAGTAGCACGATCTTGGCTCACTCCAACCTCCGCCTCCTAAGTTAAAGCAATTCTCCTGCCTTAGCCTCTCGAGTAGCTGGGATTACAGGTGCCCGCCATCACTCCCGGCTAATTTTTTGTATTTTCAGTAGAGACAGGGTTTCACCACATTGGCCAGGCTGATCTTGAACTCCTGACCTCAGGTGATCTGCCTGCCTCGGCCTCCCAAAGTGCTGGGATTACAGGTATGAGCCACCTCGCCTGGCTTCTCTATGTAGTCTTTTAAAATTTTTTGTGAGAATTTGTGAAAAATCAGTGTCCTTTTGGCTTTGAGAGTCCTAAGGCAATATAATTATGGTCATTAGTACCTAGGATATGCTAACTTTTAAATGTTCAGAGCAAGAAAATTCATAGGCAACGACAGTGCTTCTAAATATAACAAATTCCTTTCAAATAATACTTGTTTTAAACTCAGGTTGCCATAATTTGAGTTTTGGTTCTTGCATTTAGTTATATTTTACTACTCAAAGTTTCATCCCTGAGTTGCTAGATAAGCATCACCTAAGAATTTGTTAGAAATGTACTTTCTCAGGCTGGGCGCGATGGCTCACGCTTGTAATCCCGTAATCCTAGCACTTTGGGAGGCCAAGGTGGGTGGATTGCCTTAGCTCAGGAGTTTGAGACCAGCCTAGGCAACATGGTCAAACCCCATCTCTACTAAAATACAAAAAATTAGCCAGACATGGTGGCATGTACCTGTAGTCCCAGCTACTCTGGAAGCTGAGGCAAGGTAATTGCTTGAACCTGAGAGGCAGAGGTTGCAGTAAGCTGAGATCGTGCCACTGCACTCCAGCCCAGTCAACAGAATGAGACTCTGTCTCAAAAAAAAAAAGAAAAAAAGAAATACACTTTCTCAGGTCTCATCCAGACCTACTGATTCAGAACTGCATTTATCCCTATGTGATTTCTATACATGCCAAAGTTGGAGCAGTGTTGAGAACTTCTTTGCTACTTAGTAGTCATACCTGTTTTTGATAAATGTACAAAAGAATTATGAGCATTAAATAGTATATTTAAATGGTCAGAACAATACTAGCTTGTAATATGAACTCAGTAAATGTTAACTATTATTCTCTTAACAAACTCATAAACCCTTTTGATGGGTTGCTTCAGCTCCTCTGGCTGCTGTTTCAGTTATATTTTGCTTCAGGTGTTACTCCATGGAACGTTACTTACTATTATCTTTTGCTTTTCAACCCTTCAATACTATAGTAGTCTTTTGTCTTTTTACTTTCTTGCTATGGGCCATACGGTACTCTCTTCAGTCTGCTTTCTCTTCCTGCAGAATCATAAAACTGGAAGGGACCTTAGAGACTCACTACACATCTTCAGCAGATGTCCCAGACAGATTGAAAAAGGCTGAAGCAGGAAAGATTTAGTGTGTAAGTTCTCTTAGGCATGGAAATCCAATATGAGTAAAAATCTGAGATAAGTTTTACTTCCTCTAGAATAAAATTTTTCTAGAAAATATTATTTTGTAGTTGGTAGAAAGATGGTAGTAAATTTTAGGCTGGGAAAGGCCATCTATGATTCAGGGTAGTAGGTGCTTTTTTTAAAACTTAAAAATTCCACATTAATTACCCTTTTATATAAATTTTAACTAATCTTCTGGGGTTTGTTTTCTTCTAGTGAAGCTATCTTTCAAAATAATTTTCAGTTACTTATTTGTTTTATTTATTTTTTTCAGAGACAGAGTCTCGCTATGTTGCCCAGGCTGGTCTCAAACTCCTGAGCCCAAGTGATCTTCCTACCTTGGTCTCCCAAACGGCTGGGATTACAGGTGTGAGCCACTATACTGATTTTCAGGGGTTTTTTTGTTTTGTTTTGTTTTTTTTGAGGTGGAGTCTCACTTTGTCACCCAAGCCGGAATGCAGTGGTACAATCTTGGCTCACTGTATTCTCCACCTCCTGGGTTCAAGCAGTTCTCCTGCCTCAGCCTCCCAAATAGCTGGGATTACAGCTGCATGCCAGTGTGCCCAGCTAATTTTTTAATTTTTAGTAGAGATGCAGTTTTGCCTTTATGGCCAGGGTGGTCTCCAACTCCTGACCTCAGGTGATCTGCCTACCTTGTCCTCCCAAAGTGCTAGGATTACAGGGGTGAGCCACTGCACCCTGCCTGATTTTGTTATTTTTGAGATTTCTTTTATAGGAATGATTTAATATCTGTTTTGAGTCAATGCAGTTTTAATTCTATTTCATGGACCAAATGGAAGATGACTGATGACATTTTAAATCTTATTAGAAAGATGTGTCTTGTGGGCCAGTTGAGGTGGTTCACAGCTGTAATCTCAGCACTTTGGGTGGCCAAGGCAGGAGAATCACTTAGGAGTTGGAGACCAGCCTAGCCAACATGGCGAATCCCTGCCTCTACTAAAAATAACAAAATTCACCGGATGTGGTGGTGTGCGCCTGTAATCCCAGCTACTCTGGTGGCTGAGGCAGGATAATTGAACCTGGGAGTCCCAGGTTGCAGTGAGCTGAGATTGTGTGACTGCACTCCAGCCTGGGTGACAGATTGAGACGCTGTCTCAAAAAAAAAAAAAGAAAAATGTGACTTGTTCTTGGGTACAGTGTGTTTAAAAAGTATCATTTCTTTAGTTTCTCAGTTGGAACCAACTAGAAATCCTGAATGCAATTAATAAGTCCAAAATAATTTATTATTATTATTATTTGATTTATTTATAGGAAAATTGTTCCTAAGTTGTTGACTTTTCTTTTTTTGAGACAAGGTCTCTGTCACCCAGGCTGGAGTACAGTGGCACCATTTTGGCTTGCTACAGCCTTGACCACCTGGGTTTAAGCAATCCTCCCACCTTTACCCTCCCAAGTGTCTGGGACTACAGGCACATGCCACCCCGCCTGGCCAGTTTTTGTATTTTTTTGTAGAGATGGTTTCACCTTGTCCAGGCTGGTCTTGAACTCCTGGGCTCAAGTGATCTTCCTTCCTTCTCCTTCCACAGTGCTGGGTTTGAGTCACTGTACCCAGCAAACTTTTTTTTTTTTTTAAGGTAGTCTCACTCTGTCACCCAGACTGGAATGCAGTGGCAGATCTCTGCTCACTGCAACCTCCACCTCCCAGGTTCAAGTGATTCTCCTGCCTCAGCCTCCCGAGTAGTTGGGATTACAGGCACCCACCACCAGGCCCAGCTAATTTTTGTATTTTCAGTAGAGACAGGGTTTCACCATGTTGGCCAGGCTGGTCTTAAACTCCTGACCTCAGGCGATCCACGTGCCTTGGCCTCCCAAATTGCTAGGATTACAGGTGTGAGCCACTGTACCAAGCCAACATTCATTTTTTAATTTTTTGTTTTTGTTTTTGTTCTTTTATTTCCAACTCCTGTAGATCATTTTTAAATTTTTTATAAAGCTTTAGTAGATTCTTTAAAGCCAGCAATCTAGTATGCTGATAGCAATGAAAACTAGGAAGGATTTTCAGACTTCCATGAGTCTACTAATGTAGTTTCTTCTGCCTCCCTTCCCACCTGGCTGATGTCTTATCATTCTGTCTGAAAGATATGCCTCAAATATTTTTACCTTTTGTCTATTCCCACACCATTCTTCACTCTCCTCTTAGAACTGTCCGCCCCCCAAATTAATTCTGTGGTCTGTGTTTTTAGTGTTGTGTTCATAACTCCCAAAACATTGATCATAAAATAGTAAAATCATTAGTAATTGATACTGTCCTGGTTAGATTGTGACTAGAGTCTTGACATTAAGGACCAGATTATCATCCCTTATATCTAACATTCCTTGGCACACAGTGAATTCTAGAAGAATTTTAATCAAATGAAGTTAAGGATAGCACTGTGGATGAGCTATATTTTAAATCACTAAAATGATGAATGTAATAATGAAGTAAGCCTGTTATTTTTGATACTGTCTATTTAAAATATGGAAAGTTAATAATACATTAAATTTTGAATTTTTTTTTTTTGAAACAGTGTTACTCTGTCATCCAGTCTGCAGTGCAGTGGCACAATCTTGGCTCACTGCAATTTCCACCTCCTGGGTTCAAGCAATCTTCATGTCTTAGCTTCCAGAGTAGCTGGAATTACTACAAGCACGTGCCACCATACCCAGCTGATTTTTGTTTTTAGTAGAGACAGGGTTTCACCATATTGGCCAGGCTGGTCTACAACTTCTGACCACAAATGATCCTCCCACCTCAGCCTCCCAGGTGCTGGGATTACAGGCATATACCACTGTGCCCAGCTGAAAATTAAATTAAAGTGTTAATGTTAATTTCAGGGTTAGTTCACCTTGAAAACTATCCTCAGATATAGATATACTGAGGATTCTAGGTAACCAGGTATAGTGATTTTTTTGTTTGTTTGTTTTTGATGGTGTCTTGCTCTGTCTCCTAGGCTAGAGTGCAGTGGCATGACCTCAGGTCACTACAACCTCTGCCTCCCAGGTTCAAGCAATTCTACTGCCTCAGCCTCCCAAGTAGCTGGAATTACAGACACCCACTACCATGCTCGGCTAAATTTTGTATTTTTAGTAGAGACCGAGTTTCACCATGTTAGCCAAGCTAGTCTCAAAACTCCTGACAGGTGATCCGCCCACCTTAGCATCCCAAAGTTCTGGGATTAAAAGCATGAGCCACCACACCCAGCTACTAGGTATATTGATATTTTCTACAGTGGCAGTTCTCAAACTTTCTGGTCTGAGGAGTTCTTACACACTTAAAAATTATTGAAGACCTGGCCGGCGTGGTGGCTCATGCCTAATCCCAGCATGTTGGGAGGCCGAGGCAGGTGGATCACGAGTTCAAATCCATCCTGGCCAACATGGTGAAACCCTGTTGCTACTAAAAATACAAAAATCAGCTGGGTGTGGTGGCACGTGCCTCTAATCCCAGCTACTCGGGAGGCTGAAGCATTAGAATTGCTTGAACCCAGGAGGTGGAGGTTGCAGTGAGCTGAGATCGTACCACTGTAGTCCAGCCCGGCGACAGAGCGAGACTGTGTCTCAAAACAAAAAGAATTTATGGAAGACCCGAAGCTTTAGTTATGTAGGTTATATCTATGAATATTAACTATATCAAAAATTAAATGACTTTTTAAATGAAAAATAGCCATATTTTTAAAAATTGGTAAGAGTGTCATTGTTTTATCAGTTTTGCAAATCACCTAACGTCTAGCTGGATTTTTATATCTGCTTCTGCCTTCACTTTATTGCAAAATGTGTTGTTTGACATCTGAAGAAAATCTGGCCTCACAAATATATGATTGGAGAAAGGGAGAGTGTTTAGCCTTTCAGACTTTCAGATAAGTGTGGATGTTCTTTGATACTACAACCAAAAATCAAGTGGTAGTTTGTTAAAAGCTGGTTGCAGTGTGGCTCAGTTAACTTTTTGCACTCTTATGTTAAAATTCATTAATCTGTCTTGTACTTTGAATGGATCTTTAACCCATGAATGATTTCTGTAATATGCTATTGTCATTTGGAAAATATTGGTTTATTGAGTACTGCAGATCTTTCAAATGTGGACATATTTTATTATGCAGTATTTTTTAAATCACCACTAATCTCAGAAAACTTCTTAAGTTTTGGGAATCAATCACGTTGAAGTTGGAAGATACAAGTTTTCCAAAATTCTAATTATCACTTGAAAGCCAAAATTTTATCGTTAGTGGTAATTACTGTCAGTCATTTTATTTGAAGTGACAGTCTCATTTTTTTCATTTTCAAGAAAATATCTGCAGATACCCACTTCTGGATAATTGTTTGTCTTGAAACTATTTATGGTGAACTATTTACAGTACTTTGAAGTAAAAATGTTTTCCATGAAAAAAGTGGCTAATTTATTATAACTCAACATTTCCATATGAGCTTTTCCTTGAGACAACCATCATCCTTTTGTGTCCAGAAGTATTTTATGCCTATGTCCTAGTTTGTCAAACAGAATTACTTTCTTCTGGCCCTACCACTTGGCCAAGACAGAATATTTTTTAATTGTACTTAAGGATGAAATTTAAATAATTTCAAATATTTTGCTGTTTCATTGAGTACATCCTTAAGTGAAACTGATACTTTTTTTATTTTTTATTTTTAGCAGTGAATGTGTAGCAGGGAATAACATGAATATTAGTACATTTGGGTGCTGCTGCCTTGATTTCTGCTAAGGCTGACAGTTTTAGACACTATTGCCTTTTTTCTTTTCCAAATTCATTGAAGTGAAATTAGTATTTTTTTTAAAAAAAAACCATTTCATTGGCATTTAGTATATTCATAATTTGTGACTATCACCTTTCTTGTTCCAGAGCATTTCCATCACTTCAAAGTAAAACACCTTATACATTAAGCAGTTTCTCCTGATTTCCCTCTCCCCACAGTGCCTGTCAATCACCAGGATGCATTGTATCTATAGATGTATCTATTCTGAATAGCTCATATAAATGGAATCCAGTGTGACTTTTTTAAGACTGGATATTATTACTCTGTTGCTCAGGCTATAGTGCAGTGACTTTTTATGTCTGGTTCTTTGCCTTAGCATAATATTTTCAAGGTTTGTCCATGTTGTACCATGTATCAGTACTTAATTCTTTTTGTTAATAGGTGAATAATATTCCACTGTATGTATATAACACAATGTGCTTATCCAGTCATTCACTTACTGATTTGGGCTGTTTTTGTCTTTTGACTATTGTGAATAGTGCTATTATGAATATACAGGTACATGTGTTTGAGTACCTGTTTTCAGTTTTTTGGGTGTATACCAAAGAGTGGGATTGCAGGGTCCTACCATTAGCTTTGCAACATCAGTTGCAAAGTGATGTTGCAAACATCAACACAACGAAAAGGCAAATAACATTATTATGAAAACAGTTTTGATCTTGGGGATCCCCCTGGGATTTGAAGACCATACCTTGAGATTCTCTGTCCTGTAGATTCCAGAGTTGCTCATATGAATATGTGATCTCTCATCATCACTTGGTTTTCACTAGCACTACCTAATACAGGCTAGCTCGTCTTCAAAACTGCACTATCAAAGTCAGGCATGGTGGGATTATGTACCTGTAATCCTAGCTACTCGGGAGGCTGAGATAGGAGAATCTTTTGAGCCCAAGAGTTCGAGGCCAGCCTGGGCAACACAGCAGGACCCTGTCTCTTTAACAAACAAAAACAAAAAAACTGCACTATCAGATGTGCTTTGTAATCTATAAGGTATGGATGAGAAAATTAACACTTAGGGAGTATAAATGTGAGAGAACTGGATACCAGGTTTTCTTATTTCAAGGCTAATGTTCTTACTCTATTTTGAGAGGTCATTTCGTTTATAAAGATAAAGAAGTTATAATTTAAACTGCTTAATGGTGTCCTTGATGTTTATTCTTAGAGACATTTTAAATCCAAAGGATGTGATCAGTGTCCAGCTGGAAGAAGCTACCTCTTGCAAAACTTTTTGCAGCCTATCTTGTCTTTCATCATATGAAGAAAAAAGAAAACCATTTGTTACCATATGTACTAATAGCATTTTGACCAAGTGCAGCATGTGCCAGAAGACTGCTACTGTAAGTTGCAATTATAAACTTTGAAGGGGTTCTGATGATTCTGCTTAAATATCAGAGTTTTTACTGAATCTTTTTATTAAATCCTAGATTCAGTATGAAGTAAAATACCAGAATGTGAATCATAATCTTTGCAGTAATGCCTGCCTTTCAAAGTTTCACTCTGCTAACAACTTCATCATGAACTGCTGTGAGAACTGTGGTGCCTACTGTTACACCAGCTCTAGTCTGTCCCACATACTTCAGGTGGAAGGACAGTCTCATTATTATAATAGTTCAAAGAGTATTACAGCATATAAGCAGGTATGAATTAAGACCTATTGTTTCTTCTATTAACTGTCCTATGAATGGTTCCACTCTAGGAAAATGTGGGAAGTAGTTTTTGGTACCCTTTGGAATAATGTCAGGTGGTAAGTTGATGAAGATGAAATAGAAGACTTTTGACAGTTTCCTCTTGCATAAGAATTCATGATGGGGCAGGGTATGATTAAAAAAAAGAATTCATTATAAATGCTATATGGAGATCTTCCTAAATAATCTCAGATTGATTATCTTACCTTAAGGAGAGGGCAAGCAGGTTGGAGCCAGTTTATAAACTACAGATAAGTATAGTAAAAACACCAGTAGTCTACTGGTCAATAAAACCCAAACACAAAAGTATTTTTGTTTTGTTTTTAATTTTTTTTTTTTTGAGACGGAGTTTCACTCTTGTTGCCCAGGCTGGAGTGCAATGGTGCAATCTTGGCTCACCGCAACCTCCGCCTCCTGGGTTCAGGCAATTCTCCTGCCTCAACCTCCTCAGTAGCTGGGATTACAGGCATGCGCCACCATGCNGAATGTATCTCAAAATAATAAAAGTTATTTACGACAAAGCCACAGCCAATATCATACTGAATGGGCAAAAACTGGAAGCATTCCCTTTGAAATCTGGCACTAGACAAGGATGCCCTCTGTCACCACTCCTATTCAATATAGTATTGGAAGTTCTAGCCAGAACAATCAGGCAAGAAAAAGAAATAAAAGGTATTCAATTAGGAAAGGAGGAAGTCGAATTATCTCTATTTGCAGACGACATGATTGTATATTTAGAAGACCCCATCATCTTCTAAATATACAGACGCTACAGTAATCAATACAGCATGGTACTGGTACCAAAACAGAGATATAGACCAATGGAACAGAACAGAGGCCTCAGAGGCAACATCACACATCTATAACCATCTGATCTTTGACAAACCTGACAAAAACAAGCAATAGGGAAAGGATTTCCTGTTTCTTAAATGAGGTTGGGGAAACTGGCTAGCCATGTGCAGAAAGCAGAAACTGCACCCCTTCCTGACACCCTACACTAAAATTAACTCCAGATGGATTAAAGACTTAAACAAAAGACCTAACACCATAAAATCCCTAGAAGAAAACCTAGGCAAAATCATTCAGGACATAGGCATAGGCAAGGACTTCATGACTAAAACACCAAAAGCATTGGCAACAAAAGCCAACATAGACAAATGGGATCTAATTAAACTCCAGAGCTTCTATACAGCAAAAGAAACAATCATTAGAGTGAACTGGCAACCAACAGAATGGGAAAAAAATTTTGCAATCTACCCATCTGACAAAGGGCTAATATCTAGAATCTACAAAGAACTAAAACAGATTTACAAGAAAAAAACAAACCCATTCAAACGTGGGTTAAGGATATGAACACTTTTCAAAAGAAGACATATATGAGGCCAACAAACATGAAAAAATGCTCATCCTCACTGGTCATTAGAGAAATGCAAATCAAAACTACATTGAGATACCATCACATGCCGGTTAGAATGGCGATCATTAAAAAATCTGGAGACAACAGATGCTGGAGAGGATGTGGAGATATAAGAACACTTTTACACTGTTGGTGGGAGCGTAAATTAGCTCAACCATTGTGGAAGATAGTGTGCGATTCCTCAAGTACCTAGAAATAGAAATCCCATTTGACCCAGCAATTCCATTACTGGGTATATATCCAAAGAATTATAAATCGTTCTACTATAAGGACACATGCACATGTATGTTCACTGCAGCACTGTTTACAATAGCAAAGACCTGGAACCAATCCAAATGCCCATTGATGATAGAGTGGACAAGGAAAATGTGGCACATATAAACCATGGAATACTATGCAGTCATAAAAAATGATGAGTTTGTGTCCTTTGTAAAGACATGGATGAATCTGGAAACCATCATTCTCAGCAAACTGACACACGAACAGGAAATCAAGCATTGCATGTTCTCAGTCATAGGCTGGTGTTGAACAATGAGAACACATGGACACAGGGAGGGGAACATCACACACTGGGGTCTGTTGTGGGGGAATAGGGGAGGGACAGTGGGGATAGGGAATTGGGGAGGGATAACATGGGGAGAAATGCCAGATATAGGTGATGGGGGGATGGAGGCAGCAAACCATATTGCCATGTATGTACTTATGCAACAATCCTGCATGTTCTGCACACGTATACCAGAACCTAAAGTGCAATAAAATATATATTTAAAAAAGAAATTTGGCTCAGGGCTGGAGCTAGTTCCTTCCAGGGTTTTGGACAACCACCTGAAAAACCTTCATCAGTGCCTGGGACTGTCCAAAATCCTGGCTTGAGTTCAGGCCTGCAGGACAAAACAAGCAGCTGCCCAGGACACACAACTGTGAAGAAGCCTTTGTTTCTCAGTCAGGACAGAAAAAAGAAACTGAGAGACCCAACATACCCCAAAGTCAGACAGCTGGATCTTACAGTTTTATTCCTAATTTTTTAAGGAAACTCCATATTATATTCTACAGCAGCTGTATCATTTTACATTCCCACTAACAGTGCAAAAGGATTCACATTTCTCCACATGCTCACCAACTTTTTTTTTGGGAGTTGTCTCTCTGCTACCAGGCTGGAGTGCAGTGGCATTATCACGGTTCACTCCAGCTTCAACCTCCCATGCTCATTATATCCTTCAGACTTAAAAATCCTCTTGTATCAGCCTTGGAAGAAGCTGGGAGCACATGCTCGGCTTTTTTTTTTTTTTTTTTTTTGGTGTGTGTGTGTGACAAGGTCTTGCTCTGTCAGCCAGCCTGGAGTACAGTGGCAGTCATGGCTTACCATAACCTTGATCTCTTTAGCTCAAGTGATACTCCCACATCAGCGTCCCGAGTAGCTGGGACTACAGGCACATGCCACCACACCTGGCTAGTTTTTAAATTTTTTGTAGAGACAAGCCCTTACTGTGTTGTCCAAGCTTGTCTTAAAACTCCCGAACTTAGCTGATTCTGTCTTAGTCTCCTAAGGTGCTGGGATTACTGGTGTGAGCCTAGCCATGTTTTTGTTTTCAATTCCATGTGTTTAACTCTTATACTAAACAATGCAAAAATAAAGAATGTCACATGTGGCTTGGCATGGTGGCTTACACCTGTTATCCTAGCACTTTGGGAGACCAAGGTGGGAGGTCAGTTGAGCTAGGAGTTCGAGACCAGCCTGGGCAACATAGCAAGAACTCATCTCTAAAAAGTAAAAAAGAATATCACATGCTTTTTCTGAATCAGTCATAGGAGGAAATAATTCAGTGAGATTTGGATTATTTGTCCCAGCACTTCAGAAAGCCAAGGCAGGCAGATCACCTGAGGTCAGGAGTTGCAGACCAGCCTGGCCAACATGGCAAAACCCTGTCTCTACTGAGAATACAAAATTAGGCCAGGCGCGGTGGCTCAAGCCTGTAATCCCAGTTACTCAGGAAGCTGAGGCAGGAGAATTGCCTGAACCCAGGAGGCGGAGGTTGCGGTGAGCCGAGATCGCGCCATTGCACTCCAGCCTGGGTAACAAGAGCGAAACTCCGTCCCAAAAAAAAAAAAAAAGAATACAAAATTAGCCAGGTGTGGTGGCGGGCATCTGTAATCCTAACTACTTGGGAGTCTGAGGCAGGAGAGTCACTTGAACCCGGGAGGCGGAGGTTGCAGTGAACCAAGATGGCACCATTGTACTCCACCCTGGGCGACAGAGTGAAACTCTGTCTCAAGAAAAAAAAAAGAAAAAGCAGTTGAAGATGGGAGTCAAAACAAGCCATAATTCAAATAGATCATTTGTGACCCACATCTTTTCTATGGCAGAATGCCCCATCTTGAGAATATCTTGCCTTAAGACCAGAAATGGCAAAACGGAAAGCACAGACTTCTCCCAAAGGCAGGAAATAATATTCCTTTTTTAAATTTATTTATTTATGACACTCAATAAATAGGCCTTGTTCTTTTTTAAGAGCTTGTATTGAGTACCCAGTTGTTCAGCTTATGTGCAGTGACAGGACTGATTTGGGTAAACCGGCTAGTTAACAAGTACAGCCTAATACTTTGCCCTTATATCTGAATGTAAGACATCATGTGACAGTGATAACGGAGTAAATCTATAATGTTAGTGAACTACAATCCAGAATTAGAAAAATGCCCAAATATGTGAATCTAAAAAGGGGATAGCTTTTAATTTTTAGAAAGTAGATTATTAGATGTAATTATTTTGGCCACATGTTAATAGATTGTATTGTTAGCCTTCCCTTATGAATAATAAACTAACTTAATTATAAATTATACCACTGTTGGGCCGGGCCCAGTGGCCCACGCCTCTAATTCCAGCACTTTGGGAGGCCAAACAGGAGGATCACTTGAGATCAGGAGTTCAAGACCAACCTGGCCAACATGGTGAAACGCCATCTCTACTAAAAATAGAAAAATTAGCCAAGCATGGTGGCATATGCCTGTAATCCTAGCTATTCAGGAGGCTGAGATATGAGAATTGCTTGAACCCCAGAGGTAAAGGTTGCAATGAGCCAAGATCACACCACTGCACTCCAGCCTAGACAACAAAGCAAGACCCTGTCTCAAAAATAATTAAATAAATATTAGGCCACTATTGTTGCTTAATGTTAAAGATTAGTGAATTTTTAAGCTTTCTCAAAATATAAAAGTTTTTCATACTAATAAAGGATAAAAATAGAAATTTGTTTCATTGTGCCTTTGCCAATATCCTGTTCTCTCACAGAAAAATAAAACGTGTATTTTTTTGTCTTTGGACTTTGTTGTTGTTATTGTTGTTGTTTTTGAGACAGAAGTCTTGCTCTATTGCCCAGGCTGGAGTGCAATGGCATGATCTTGACCCACTGCAACCTCCACCTTCCAGGTTCCAGCTATTCTTCCGCCTCAGCCTCCCTAGTAGCTGGGATTACAGGCGCACATCACCACGCCTGGCTATGTTTTGCATTTTTGTAGAAACAGGGTTTCACCGTGATGGCCAGGCTGGTCTTGAACTCTAGACCTCAGGTAATCTGGCTGCCTTGGCCTCTCGAAGTGCTGGGATTACAGGCATGAGCCACCACGCCTGACCTATCTTTGTACTTTGTATCTCCAAAAGGAGTTTTATTCTATCATTACCATTGGTGATTTATTTTTTTAGACTGAGTCTAGACTGGAGGCTGGAGTGCACTGGTGAGCACAGCTCACTGGAGGCCCAACCTCAGGTGTTCAAGCAATCCTTCTGCCTTAGCCTCCCATGTAGCTGGGACCACAGGCATATGCTACCACACCTGGTTTATGTTTGTGTTTTTTTGTAGAGATGGTTCTCACTTTGTTGCCCAGGCTGGTCTCGAACTCCTGGGCTCAAGTGACCTTCCTGCCTCAGCTTCTCAAAGTGCTGGGATTGTAGGCAAGAACCACCACACCCAACCTGATGTATTCTTTTTTCTGTCTTTTTTTTGAGATAGAGTCTTACTCTGTCACCCAGCCTGGAGTGCAGTGGCATGATCTTGGCTCACTGAAACCTCTGTCTTCTTGGGCTTAAGTGATCCTCCCCACCTCAGCCTCGCAAGTAGCAGGGACTACAGGCACATCCCACCACACTAGGCTAATTTTTTATTTTTATTTATTTATTTTTAAGAGATGAGGTCTCACTATTTTACCAGTCTGGTCTGAAACTCCTGGGCTCAGGTGATCCTCCTGCCTCAGCCTCTGAAAGTTGAGATTACAGCTGTGAGCCACTGTGCCTAGGCTCTGATATATTCTTAAATCCAGGAATGCTGGGTCCTGTTTGACAAGAAAGAATAGATGGTAAACATAATCTTTGCAGTAATGCCTGCCTTTCTGAAAGTTTATATCTCTTCTTTGACACAGTTACTACTTACTGAACACAAAATAATTTTTACCATGAAGTTAGCCTAGAAAAACAGTGATACCCACAGTAACTTGTAAGATACGTTAAGCACTCCTTCCTGGCTACTCCTCAGCATAGGTAGACGTTTTCCAAAGTTAATTCCCAAGCCACCATTGAGGACACACCTGTAATTAATAAGGCCTTTGTTTATCCAGTAGGCTTTGACTGCCTGATATGATGAACTTCTTTTGTGACTGCTTTCTTTATTGCTTTATTTCGTTTTATGTTTTTTTCTTGAAATGAGATTTCACTCTCACTCAGGCTAGAGTGCAGTGGCGTGATCTTGGCTCACTGCAACCTCCTGTACCCAGGTTCAAGTGATTCTCCGGCCTCAGCCTCCAAGTAGCTGGGATCACAGGCACTCACCACCACCCCTAGCTAATTTTTTGTATTTTTAGTAGATGGGGTTTCACCATGTTGGCCAGGCTGGTCTCAAACTCCTAACCTCAGGTGATCTGCCCGCCTCAGCCTCCCAAAGTGCTAGATTGAGCCTGGCCCTATTGCTTTCATAGTTATTATTGTTGTTAAATATAGCTAATAAAAATCCTTTTCAAATTTGCCAATATTCTTTATTTTAATTATTGTAATCTGTAATGTCTTTTTTAAGAAAATGTAAAAAACTGGCTTCACTGTTATTTTCATTTTTTATTTATTTTTATTTTTTTATTTTTAATTTGAGACAAAATCTCACTCTGTCACCCAGGCTGGAGTGTGGTGTCACGTTCTCGGCTCACTGCAACCTCCACCTCCCGGGTTCAAGTGATCCGCATGCCTCAGCCTCCCAAGTAGCTGGGATTACAGGTGTCTGCCACCACCCCCAGCTAATTTTTGTATATTTAGTAGGTGGGGTTTCCCCATATGGCCAGGCTGGTCTCGAACTCCTGACCCCAAGTAATAGACTCCCAAAGTTCTGGGATTACAGGCCTGAGCCACCCCGCCTAGCCTGTTCTTTTTAATATTTCAACTAAAAGCAGTGGTAATAGATAAGTTCTTGTTTGTTAACAATATATGTCATATACCAGGAATATGAATATTCTTTTAATCTCTACACAGAAAGCTGCCAAACCACTTACATCTGTTCCTTGCAAACCATTGAAGCCCTCAGATGAAATGATTGAGACTACCAGTGATTTGGGGAAGACAGAGCTTTTCTGCTCTATTAATTGTTTCTCTGCATACAGTAAAGCTAAGATGGAATCTTCTTCAGGTAATGTTTGTTTAGCAATTTCACAGGTTTAGTAATTATTAATAAATAATATTTTGCTTTAATTTATAAACTTGATTAATTTTCAATTTAAACTGACTTTTAAAAGTCAAAACAATCTAAACTTGTTGCAAAGAACTATTCTTCAGTATTTTTGTATAAAAGTAAGGCTACTTAACCACCCAAGATTTAATATTATTTGTAGGCCTGGCACAGTGGCTTATGCCTGTAATCCCAGCACTTTGGGAGGCCAAGGTGGGTGGATCACCTGAGGTCAGGAGTTCAAGACCAGCCTGGCCAACATGGCGAAACCCCATCCCTACTAAAAATACAAAGTATTCTCTGGGTGTGGTGGTGGGTGCCTGTAATCCCAGCTACTTAGGGGGCTGAGGCAGGAGAATCACTTGAACCTGGGTGGTGGAGGTTGCAGTGAGCCAAGATCACACCATTGGACTCCAGTTTGGGCAACGGAGGGAGACTGTCTCAAAAAAAATAATAATAAAATAAAAATTTAAAGATACATATCTTTAGATTATTTGGATTCTTTAGTAAATGAACATACATATGTTTACATCAATATATATTGCGCATCAGCTGGGCATAGTGATTCACGCCTTTTAATCCCAGCACTTTGGGAGGCCAAGGCGAGCGGATCACAAGGTCAGGAGTTCAAGACCAGCCTGGCCATATGGTGAAACCCCGTCCCTACTAAAAATACAAACAGCAGCTGGGCATTGTGGCACATTCCTGTAATCCCAGCTACTCAGGAGGCTGAGGCAGGAGAATCACTTGAAACTGGAAGGTGGAGGCTGCAGTGAGCCAAGATCGGGCCACTGCATTCCAGCTTGAGCTACAGAGTGAGACTCGTCTCAAAAAGAAAAAATATATATACACATATATATGGAAAGTGAGAGCACACCTATTGCAGAACATGGTACATAGGAGGCACTTGGTCAACAGAGTTTAATTAATATATTTACAAGACTGCTTCTATTAAGACATAGAATGTTTTACTTAGCCCTGCTTTGTAAAAACAAGTATTTTCGTTACTTTTTTTTTTTTTTTTTTTTTTACATGAAATAGAGGTAATTGTAAATGCTTTAAGACTCACTAATAAAAAAGCACAAATAATCCAGCCAACTAAGTATTCCATCAGAAAGCCTCATGTAGGACTAGTGGTGCTATTTACATAGACCATAGAGTGACTGATGCCTCTGGGATTTGTAAATCATGCAAACTGGCTTGTTACCGAAATGTCTGCGATAGTAGCTTGGACGCCAACCTAGCACTCCATTGATGCTGAGGTTTATGAATCCTGGAAGAGTTTGAAATTGATGCCCATTAGGACATTCTATAAGAATCTCTTAGCCGGGCGCGGTGGCTCAAGCCTGTAATCCCAGCACTTTGGGAGGCCGAGGCGGGTGGATCACGAGGTCAAGAGATCGAGACCATCCTGGTCAACATGGTGAAACCCCGTCTCTACTAAAAATACGAAACATTAGCTGGGCATGGTGGCACGTGCCTGTAATGTAATCCCAGCTACTCAGGAGGCTGAGGCAGGAGAATTGCCTGAACCCAGGAGGCGGAGGTTGCGGTGAGCCGAGATTGCGCCGAGCCGAGATTGCGCCATTGCACTCCAGCCTGGGTAACGAGTGAAACTCCGTCTCGGAAAAAAAAAAAAAAAAAAAGAATCTCTTTTCTTCATGAGTAATATCACAGTAAAAATTTGCTCATAATTTTAAACAAATTGTTTAAAAGGACTGGGAAATTGTGCACAAAGGTTAAGACATAAAATGTTGGAGAAGTGTAAATTTCCAGTGTAGTATTGTAATTATAAATATGATACTAAAGAACCTGGCTATTCCTAAACCCTAATAAAAATTACTTCAGCACCTACCAATTTCTTATGCTGTTAAATGCCTGCATTATTTCTTGAAACAGTGTTTAATTAAACAGTACTATCTGATTGATTGATTTTTTTTTTTCTACTTTCTAAGAAATCTTTTTGTTTTTGTTTTTGTCAGTAAATGTTTCCACGGCACATGATACTTCAACAGAGCTTCCTTCTCCAAAGAAAGATACAACTCCAGTTATAAGCAATATAGTGTCATTGGCAGACACTCATGTTGCCTTGCCCATCATGAACACTGATGTCTTACAAGGTAAAAGTTGATGTTAAGATATTTGACATAAATAGTGTTTTGTCACACTTGATAAATCTCTATATGCTAAATGTTCTTTTTCTTATATGAAATAAGCAATTACAGTTTATGATGCTATTTTATAGGATATAGTATAATATCTTGAATTTATGCTCTATTTTAACAGATACAGTTTCTTCAGTAACAGCAGATGTCATTGTGGATGTAAGTTTTATTTTAACTTTTTTTTTCCCATTGTCTTTTTTTAATAAGCGGATTTTTTTTTTTTTTTTTTTTTTTTTTTTTTTTTTTTTTTTTTTTTTTTTTTTTTT
>NW_016107972.1:15336-20399 GCF_001604975.1 Cebus imitator | reverse complement strand
TTTTGAGATGGAGTCTTACTCTGCCACCCAGGCTGGAGTGCAGTGATGCAATCTTGGCTCATTGCAACCTCCGCCTCCCAGGTTCAAGTAATTCTCCTGCCCCAGCCTCCCTAGTAGCTGGGATTACAGGTGCCTGCCACCAGACCCAGCTAATTTTTGTGTTTTTAGTAGAGACGGGGTTTCCCCACGCTGGTCAGGCTGGTCTTGAACTGCCTACCGCAGGTGGTCCACCTGTCTTAGCCTTCCAAAGTGCTGGGATTACAGGTGTGAGCCACCACACCCAGCCCAGATTTTATGTGTGTGTAGTGTGTGTGTGTAGTGTGTGTGCATGTGTGTGTGTGTAAATTGTTTAAACAGAAGTATTTTTTTGCTCTGTGTTCTTTTAAAAATTACTTCCAATGCAAAGGAAAAAAAAAAGAAAAGAAAAAAAATTACTAAGCAATTTGAGTCATCTGAGCAATAAAAATTATTTTTATGACAATTACATGCCAAAAGGTTCTTCAGACATTTAATGCTGAATCTAGATTGCAAATAAATAAGTTGTGCGTCATTGTTCATGTTTCCTCCTGGTGGAGCTCATACTGTAACTCAGTCATTTATTTTACTGTGTAATTAGAGTAAATATATTTGGTATTTTAATTGATTTTTGAAAACTGTTAAAACAAGTGTTCTTTTCTCATTTTCTCCCAAAGCTTTCTAAGAGTTCACCTAGTAAATCCAGTAGTGGTACTGCTAGTAATATTATGGAACAGCCAAGTCTTTCACCATCTTCATCAGTATTCAGTCAGCATGCAATTGGTTCCAGTGTAGAAGTACAAAAAGATAACGTATCAAACCAGGATCCTGCATGTAATATGAAAATAAGTGATGAACCATGTCACCCAAAATGTACATCCAAAGTACAGAAAGTTAAAGGTAAATCGCGAAGTATTAAAAAATCTTGTGCAGATTTTCAGTGTTTGGAAAACAGTAAAAAAGATGTGACATTCTGTTATTCATGCCAGTTGTTCTGCCAAAAATATTTTAGCTGTGAAAGAGAGTCATTTGCAACCCACGGAACTTCAAATTGGAAAAAAACTCTGGAAAAATTCAGAAAGCATGAAAAAAGTGAAATGCATTTGAAGTCATTGGAATTTTGGAGAGAATACCAGTTTTGTGATGGAGCTATCAGTGATGATTTATCTGTTCATTCAAAACAGATTGAGGGAAATAAAAAGTACCTAAAGCTTATAATTGAAAATGTTTTATTTCTTGGAAAGCAGTGTTTACCCTTAAGAGGAAATGACCTGTCTATTTCATCTGTCAATAAAGGCAATTTTTTAGAATTGTTAGAAATCAGAGCAAAAGATAAAGGAGAAGAAATATTTCGACTTATGAATTCACAAGTTGACTTCTATAATAGCACACAAATTCAAAGTGATATTATTGAAATAATAAAGACTGAAATATTGCAGGATATTGTGAATGAGATCAATGACTCCCCAGCGTTTTCAATAATATGTGATGAGACAACCAATAGTGCCATGAAAGAACAGCTTTCAATTTGTGTAAGATACCCACAAAAATCATCAAACACTATCTTAATTAAGGAAAGATTCTTAGGTTTTGTTGATACTGAGGAGATAACTGGAACCCATTTATATAGGACTATCATAACTTATCTGCAGCAAATTGGGGTTGATATGGATAAAATACATGGCCAGGCCTATGATAGCACCACTAATTTGAGGATAAAATTTAATAAAATTGCAGCAGAATTCAAGAAAGGAGAACCAAGAGCTTTATACATACACTGTTATGCCCACTTTTTGGATTTAGCAATAATTAGATTTTGTAAAGAAGTAAAAGAACTCCGAGGTGCTCTAAAAACTCTCAGTTCTTTGTTCAACACTATTCGTATGTCTGGGGAAATGTTGGCAAATTTTCGAAACATTTGTAGGCTAAGTCAAAACAAAACATGCAAGAAACATATATCACAATCGTGTTGGACAGTCCATGATCATATATTACTATCTGTGATTGACGGTCTTCCAGAGATTATTGAAACATTGGAAGTTATAGCAAGCCATTCTTCAAATACAAGTTTTGCTGATGAATTGAGTGATTTGCTGACATTGGTTTCCAAATTTGAATTTGTCTTTTGTTTGAAATTTCTGTATCGAGTGCTAAGTGTTACAGGAATTCTTTCCAAAGAGCTTCAAAATAAAACCATAGACATTTTTTCTTTGTCTTCAAAAATAGAAGCAATTTTGGAATGTTTATCATCTGAAAGAAATGATGTATATTTTAAAACAATCTGGGATGGAACAGAGGAGATATGTCAAAAAATAACCTGTAAAGGTTTTAAAGTTGAAAAACCTTCTCTTCAGAAAAGAAGAAAAATTCAGAAATCAGTAGATCTTGGCAATTCAGATAATATGTTTTTTCCTACTTCAACAGAAGAACAATATAAAATTAATATCTATTACCAAGGATTAGATACTGTATTACAAAATTTAAAATTATGTTTTTCAGAGTTTGATTATTGCAAAATAAAGCAAATTTCAGAACTGTTATTTAAATGGAATGAACCATTAAATGAAACAACAGCAAAACATGTTCAGGAATTTTATAAACTTGATGAGGACATTATCCCAGAACTTAGATTTTATCGACATTATGCAAAACTCAACTTTGTCATAGATAATAATTGCATAAACTTCATCAGCCTTGGCTATTTGTTTATTCAGCATGGTCTTCACAATAATATTCCTTGCCTCTCAAAGCTATTATATATTGCTTTGTCTTGGCCAATTACTTCAGCAAGTACTGAAAACTCATTTTCTACCCTGCCACGTCTCAAAACATATTTATGTAATACCATGGGACAAGAGAAGCTTACTGGCCCAGCCCTAATGGCTGTTGAGCAGGAATTGGTAAATAAACTAATGGAGCCTGAAAGACTCGATGAAATTGTGGAAAAGTTTATCAGTCAGATGAAAGAAATATAATACTTGCTCATTTGAACTTAACTAAGAGACTTGTATTTCTGTTGGAATGTTTTTATTTCAAAATTGTTCAAAATTCAAAAACCATAGAATGATAAACAGTGAAGTCTCCTTCCCTCCTTTGGAACTCATTTTCTCTTCCTGAAAAGTGTTATCTATTCCCTAAGTATCCCTCTAGAGGTATTTTTCCTAAGTGATATTATATAGTGTACACTGTTCTTCAGCATGTCTTTTCCGTGTAACATTTTTGAGATTGTCTCATGTCATTACATGAAGAGTTTCTTGATTCTTTGTCTATAACTGCAGATTTTGTATGAAAAATGTAGGGCCTACCATAATTGAGCAGTCCCTACTTACATTTTTTTTTTCTAACCTTTGCTATTATAAATAATGATTCATTTTATAACCTTGTATGTGGGTCATATTGTACCATGAGTAAGTTACTCTATGCTGGAAATCTAAAATTAGAATTCCTGGGTCAAGATATGTGCATTTTTACTTTTGAGAGATATTGGCAAGTTGTCATCTATAAGGATTGTGCCAATTTGCAGCCCCACCCACAATGCATGAGAGTGCCTATTAAATCTTTATCAGTGTTATCAAATGTTTTGATCTTTCCCAATCTGTTAGTTTAAAAATGGCATTTTAATACCAGTGGAATTTTTTATATTCACTTAAGAATAAGGTTGGGGACTGGGTGTGGTGACTCACACTTATAATCTCGGCTCTTTGAGGGCCTACACAGAAAGGAAGGTCACTTGAGGCCATGAGTTCAAGATCAGACTGGCAACATATTTAGACCCCATCACTACAATTTTTTTTTTTTTTAATTAGCAAGGTGTGGTGGTGCATACCTGAAGTCCCAGCTACTTGGGAGACTGAGGCGAGTGGATTGCTGAAGCCCAGAAATTCAGGGCTGTATGAGCCATGATCTCGCCACTATACTCCAGAGCCTAGGCAACAGAGTGAGACCTTATCTCTTTAAAGTAAACAAAAATAAAGTTGGATATCTTTGTTTGAGCCATATGTATTTACTTTTTTGTAAACTGTCCTGTTTAAACATTAAAATAATTGCTGTGTTTTTGGTTTATACATCTCAGCTGGATGACACAACAAATTATTAGGCTACTTTATGCCTGTCTCCTTTGTTCAGGTGTGCTCTCATGGCAAGACTGTCAGGGAGTTGCACCCTTCCTGCAGGAAGTAAACTAGCCCTGCTGAGTGAAAAAAAAATTATGTTTATCACCAAGACGTACTTTATAGCCTAGGCTATGGTGTATCTTAGTTAATTTTTATCTGCCTTTTAAAATAATATGTGTTCTGCTGTTCGGTGGAGTAATCTATAAATATCAATTACGCCAGCATGGTAGTTCACGCCTGTAATCCCCATGCTTTGGGAAGCTGAGGCTGGAAAAATCACTTGAGGCTAGGAGTTCAAGACCAGCCTGAGCAATATAGTGAGATCCTGTCTCTACCAAAAAACAAACTTGGCATGGTGGCATGTATTTGTATTCCCAGCTACTTGGCAGGCTGAGCTGGGAGGATCACTTGAGCCCAGGAGTTTGAGGTTACAGTGAGCTATAATCATACCACTGAACTCCAGCCTGGGTGACAGTGGAAGAATCAGTCTCTAGGAAAAAAAAAATATATATATATATATAATTTTTTGAGACAGAGTCTTGGCCTGTCACTCAGGCTGGAGTGCAATGGCACAATCTTGGCTCACTGCAGCCTCTGCCTCCTGGATTCAAGTGATTCTCCTGCCTTAGCCTACTGAGTAGCTGAGATTACAGGTGCCACCACCATGCCCAGCCAATTTTTGTATTTTTAGTAGAGACGGGGTTTTACTATGTTGGCCACGCTGGTCTCAAACTCCTGACATCAGGTGATCCGCCGCCTCAGTTTCTCAAAGTGCTGGGATTACAGGCGTGAACCACTGTACCCAGCCCCCAAAAAAGTTATAAATAAATATTAACTAGGTAGTGTTCAATTTTCTTATTTCTTGCTGATTTTCTCAATAATTGCATAATGATTATGAAAGGATACTGAAATCTCCAATCTTTTTTTTTTTTTTTT
>NW_016107972.1:11957-13276 GCF_001604975.1 Cebus imitator | reverse complement strand
AACTTTTTTTTTTTTTTTTTTGAGACAGAGTCTCGCTCTGTTTTCCAAGCTGGAGTACAGTGGCACGATCTCAGCTCACTGCAACCTCTGCCAGGCTGGTCTTGAACTCCTGACCTCAGGTGATTCATCTGGCTGCTTTTTAAAAAAAAGAAAAAATGGGCCGGGCATGGTGGCTCATGCCTATAATCCCAGCACTTTGGGAGGCCAAGGCAGGCAGATGACAAAATCTGGAGATCGAGACCACCCCGACTAACATGGTGAAACCCCGTAAAAATACAAAATATTACCTGGGCATGGTGGCATGCACCTGTAGTCTGAAGCAGGAGAATCACTTGAACTTGGGAGGCGGAGGTTGCAGTGAGCCGAGATCACACCACTGCACTGCAGCCTTGGCGACAGAGCAAGACTCCATGTCAAAAAAAAAAAAAAATGTTGCTTCTTTTCACAATACCCTGGGGAAGTAGATGCTTCAAATCTCCCTGTCCACTGGTTCCAGAGCCTGAGGAAGTTCTTTGTTTCAATCTCAGCTCTTTCTTTTTGTTGCCTATGATTTCTTATCATGTAGTCCTCCAAGGAGGCTGTATCCCCTTTTCTTTGTTTAATATCCTTTTAGAGATAAAATAAGAATTTCATTCCCCATAATCTTTTTTTGGAGATAGTCTTGCTCCATCACCCAGGCTGGAGTGCAGTGGTGCAATCAGTTGGCTTGTTGCAACCTCTGCCTCCTAGGCTCAAGCAATTTTCATGCCTCCACCTCCCAAGTAGCTTGGACTACAACTGTGACTACAAGTTCGCACCACAATACCTGGCTAATTTTTGTATTTTTAATAGAGACAGGGTTTTGCCATGTTGCTCAGGCTGGTCCTGAACTCCTGATCTCGTTACCCACTCTCCTAGACCTCCCAAAATGCTGGGATTACAGGAATGAGCCACTGCACCTGGCCAAAAAGCTCATTTTTAGAAGGTTGTGAAGTCTCATGTCCTATGAAGAGAAAACAGGAGGAAGGAAGAAAAACAACAAAAAGAACAATCCTGGAATATCAATATAGGCCACATTACTCTGAAGTCCATACTTCAGTAGGCAGGTATGAAAGTAGGTTATCTATGTAAATAGGTTGCTGTTATTTTCTTCTGAAATTTAAGTTGTCTAGCTTCAGTTTGCAGGGCTTTAAGAAAGAATAGCATAGGCCAGGCACAATGGCTCATTCCTGTAATCCCAGCACTTTGGGAGGCCAAGGTGGGCAGATCACCTGTGGGCAGGAGTTCAAGACCAGCCTGACCAACATGGAGAAACTCCATCTCTATTAAAAATACAAAAT
>NW_016107972.1:7917-9702 GCF_001604975.1 Cebus imitator | reverse complement strand
AAAAAAAAAAAAAAAAAAAAAAAAAAAAAAAAAAAAAAAAAAAAGTACTTACAGAAACATAGATGTAATAACCTTAATTAAAATTATATGTATATATTTTGTTATATCAAGCCCAATCTCTAGAAGGACCATTATAATTTCCCTTTAATTATAGACAACTTGATTATATAAAAGTTTTTTGGGTTTTGTTTCATTTGTTTTTTAATATAAATCCTCTTATTGTGACTTACACAGACCATTCATGATATGCTTGGACTTTCTGTTTTTCCCTCTTTCTTTAACAACAGTCATTTTATTCTAGGACTAAATTTACCATACAATATTTTTTCTCATATAAAATTAACCAAAGGTGATAGCTTGAGTAATTGTGATCTTACTGGATGCAACATATGGAAACTACCCAAATAATGAAATGGGTATTATTATTTGAGACAGATTCTCACCCTGTCACCCAAGCTGGAGTACAATGGCACAATCTGTGCTCACTGCAACCTCCACCTCCCAAGTTCAAGCCATTCTCCCACCTCAGCCTCCCTGGAATTACAGGCACCTGCCATTGTGCTCAGCTAATTTTTATATTTTTGTAGAGACAGGGTTTCACCATGTTGGCTAGGCTGGTCAAGACCTGATCTCAAGTGATCTCCCTGCCTCAGGCTCCCAAAGTGCTGGGATTATAGGTGTGAGCCACTATGCCTGGTTGAAATATGTATTATTTAACATAACTTTAGATTCTAAATTATGACAAGTTTGTCTACAAGTATTTATCCCATTATATTTACCTAATTATTTTAATCGTTTTCCTAGATTATTTAGAAAATTACAACTGTCATTTAAAGTTATGAAACTGCCATTGCAAAATTATAACTGAGACAGCGGAAAAGATCTGCCTTAACTGACTCCATCTTGCTTCTAACCTCCAGGCTGTCTGTGTTCATTCCAGGGCACAGGCCAAACTAACTTTGGGAGAAACTTAGTTTATAGTTTAGCTTTGAAACAAAGATGAACAGTCCTTTCCCAAAGCAAACCTCCTTACTGCCTATGGACTAGACTGCCTAAAGCCACAGGATTAGAAGTTATGGTAATCTTACTAAATTTAAGATGTAGCTATTTTCATTTAAACCAGTATCAATGTCTTATAAAAATTATACAAGCAAAAATCATTCTGTTTGGGGCTGGGTTTATAGTTTTGTAACCCCATCCCAAATTTGGACATCTTATAGTATTTGGCAGGGATGAGTATAAAATTGCTTGATTAATAAAACTGCTTGAGTATAAAACTGCTTGATTAGTAAATGCAAATAAAAATTCATGCTGGCAATCTTAAGACATTTTAAATATTACTTTACCAATAATTTTAAAGCTACCTTATTTATTAAAGATTTTACTTAAGTCATGTAAACTTGAAAAACCATTTGACTACTCTTTCCTTTTTCAAATAAAGTATTTGATTTACACACTTTTGTTTTTCTTTAAGTCAATTAATGAGAGCTCTGTCATCAATTTTCAGGAGTGAAACATTGTGTACACAACATGTGAATACATACATGCCAATAGAAATACATCTTAAGGCCAGGCATGGTGGCTCACGCCTGTAATCCAAGCACTTTGAGGCCAAGGCAGGCGGATCACCTGAGGTCGGGAGTTCAAGACCAGCCTGACCAACATGGTGAAACCCCGTCTCTACCAAAAGTACAAAAATTGGTGTGGTAGTGCATGTCTGTAATCCCAGCTACTCAGGAGGCTGAGGCAGCAGAATTGCACGAACCCAGGAGGCGGAGGTTGCAG
>NW_016107972.1:3294-5012 GCF_001604975.1 Cebus imitator | reverse complement strand
GTCTTGAACTTCTGACCTCAGGTGATCTGCCTGCCTCAACCTCCTAAAGTGCTGGGATTACAGGTGTGAGCCACCGCCTGCCAGATGGTTGCATTCCTTTGAGTTTCTGATTAGCCGCTCCAAAAGAGGCAATCAGATATGCATTTATTTCAGAGAGCAGAGGGGTAACCTTAAATAGAATGGGAGGCAGGTTTGCCCTCAGCAGTTCCCAGCTTGACTTTCCCTTTAGCTTGGTGACTTTGGGGGCCCAAGATATTTTCCTTCCACACCCTGGCAACACTGAGCTGAGAGGTTCCAGCACTCACCATGATTATTCCAAATTCCCAACACCCACAAACATATGAGCTCTTTCCTATAAATCTTCACACTCTGTATACATCAAAATTATAACATTAGCACACTGTGTTGTAATTGTTTGCATGTATGCCTGCCCTCTAAGCTCCTTAAGGTGTTGGGGGAGCTCCTCTTTATAGTGTTTTTTTTTTTAACTTGCCACTTTAGCCATTTGAAGTATACAGTTCAGTGGCATTAATTACATTCACCATGTTAGGCAACCATCACTTTGATCTATTTACACATTTTTTAAATCACCACAAACAGAAACTTCCCATTCATACCTAACCCAACATCTGGTAATCTCTTGTCTTTCTTTCTCTATGAATTTGCCTATCGTAGATACCTAATATAAGTGAAGTCACACTATATATATATATATATATATATATATATATATATATATTTTTTTTTTTTTTTTTTTAAGATGGAGTCCTGCTCTGTCACTGCAACCTCCACCTCCCTGGCTCAAGAGATTCTCCTGCCTCAGCTTCCCAAGTAGCTGGGATTACAGGCATGCACCACCATGCCTGGCTAATTTTTGTATTTTTAGTAGAGACCGGGTTTCATCATGTTGGCCAGGCTGCTCTCAAACCCCTGACCTCAGATGATCCACCTGCCTCAGCCTCCCAAAGTGCTGGGATTACAGGCACCCACCACCATGCCTGGCTACTTTTTTTGTTGTTGGCCAAGCTGCTCTCAAACCCCTGACCTCAGGTGATCCACCTGCCTCAGCCTCCCAAAGTGCTGGGATTACAGGCGTGAGCCGGCAAGACCAGCCTGATATTTTCTATTCTTACACACCTTCTTGATCTTTGTTCTGGGATTCAGTTAACTTACTTGGAAACAGTTTGACCCTTTTTGTTCCTGCTTTTGTAATTTGTCCAGCAGTTCTGAAGTAGTGCTCAAGATGGGGCTAATTAGATGAAGCAAGCCCTACCTGAGTATTTTCCCAGTGCCTGGTGAATTAAATTTTTCTAGTCAGCCGGGCGCGGTGGCTCACACATGTAATCCCAGCACTTTGGGAGACCGAGGCGGGCGGATCACGAGGTCAAGAGATGGAGACCATCCTGACCAACATGGTGAAACCCCATCTCTACTAAAAGTACAAAAAATTAGCTGGGCGTGGTGGTGCGTGCCTCTTGTCCCAGCTACTTGGGAGGCTGAGGCAGGAGAAATGCTTGAAACCAGAAAACAGAAGTTACAGTGAGCCGGAATCGTGCCACTGCACTCCAGCCTGGCGACAGAGTGAGACTCTGTCTCAAAAAAATAAAATAGGACCGGGCGCGGTGGCTCAAGCTTGTAATCCCAGCACTTTGGGAGGCCGAGGCGGGTGGATCACGAGGTCAAGAGATCGAGACCATCCTGGTCAACATGGTGAAACC
>NW_016107972.1:0-1109 GCF_001604975.1 Cebus imitator | reverse complement strand
AAAAAAAAAAAAAAAAAAAAAGTCAGCCATGTAAGCTGGGCATGGTGGCTCATGCTTGTAATCCCAGCATTTTTGGGAGGCCAAGGTGGGCATATCATTTGAGGTCAGGAGTTTGAGACCGGCCTGGCCAACATGGTGAAACCCCATCTCTACTAAAACTGTAAAAATTAGCCATGCATGGTGGTGTGTGCCTGTAGTCACAGCTACTCCAAGGCTGAGGCAGGAGAATCGTCTGAACCCGGGAGGTGGACCTCCCACCTCGGTGATCTGAGATCACACTATTGCGCTCCAGCCTGGGCAACAGAGCAAGACCTTGTCTCGAAAAAAAAAAAAAAAAAAAAAAATCAACTGTGTGGTGGCACATGCCTGTAGTCCCAGCTACTTGAGAGGCTGAAACAGAAAGATGCCTTGAGCCTAGGAAGTCGACGCAGCAGTAAGCTATCTTTGCACTACTGTATTCTAACCTGGGTGATAAAGCGAGACCCTGTCTCTTAAAAAAAAAAAAAAATTGGGCTGTGTGCAGTGGGCTCATGCCTGTAATCCCAGCACTTTGGGAGGCTGACGTGGTTGGATCACGAGGTCAGGAAATCGAGACCATCCTGGCTAATACAGTGAAACTCTGTCTCTATTAAAAATACAAAAACTTAGCCGAGCGTGGTGACACGCGCCTGTAGTCCCAGCTACTCAGGAGGCTGAGGCAGGAGACGTGCTTGAACCCAGGAGACGGAGGTTGTGGTGAGCTGAGATCATGCCACTGCAATCCAGCCTGGGTGACAGAGAAAGACTTCATCTCAAAAAAAAAAAAAAAGTTAAAAAGTATCTAATTATACACTTTAAATATATACATTTATTAAATATATTTATTATATTATTAAATATATTTATTATATTATTAAATATATAATATATATATTATTGTGCATCAGTTATCCCTCAATAACTAGAAGAATTAGTGACTCACAGACACTAGGAACTCTACAGATGCTCAGATATACATTTCAGAAACAACTGACAAGTAATATAAGAAGATCTATATATATAACATGTTCTATATTTTTGTTTTTATGTTCACGTTAGATTACTTTTTTTGTCGTTTGATTACTTTTTTT
>NW_016107971.1:789436-790554 GCF_001604975.1 Cebus imitator | reverse complement strand
TATCAGAGATGAGAATTGCAACTCCTGCTTTTTTTTGCTCTCCATTTGCTTGGTAAATCTTCCTCCATCCCTTTACTTTAAGCCTTTGTGTATCCTTGCATGTGAGATGTGTTTCCTGGATACAGCACACTGATGGGTTTTGTCTTTTTATCCAATTTGCCAGTCTGTGTCTTTTGATTGGGGCATTTAGTCCATTTACATTTAGGGTTAATATTGTTATGTGTGAATTTGATACTCCCATTTTAATGCTAACTGGCTGTTTTTCCCATTAGTTGACATAGATTCTTCATTGTGTTGATGCTCTTTACCATTTGGTTTATTTTTGAAGTGGCTGGTACTGGTTGTTCCTTTCTATGTGTAGAGCCTCTTTCAGGAGCTCCTGTATAGCAGGCCTGGTGGTGATGAAATCTCTGAGTACTTTCTTGTTCACAAAGGATTTTATTTTTCCTTCACTTATCAAGCTTAGTTTGGCTGGATATGTAATTCTGGGTTGAAAGTTCTTTTCTTTAAGGATGTTGAATATTGGCCCTCACTCTCTTCTGGCTTGTAGGGTTTCTGCTGAGAGATCTGCTATGAGTCTGATGGGCTTCTCTTTGTGGGTAACCCAACCTTTCTCTCTGGCTGCCCTTAGCATTTTCTCCTTCATTTCAACCCTGGTGAATCTGATGATTATGTGCCTTGGGGTTCCTCTTCTTGAGGAATATCTTTGTGGGGTTCTCTGTATTTCCTGGACTTGAATATTGGCCTGCCTTGCTAGGTTGGGGAAGCTTTCCTGGATAATATCCTGGAGAGTTTTTTCCAGCTTGGATTCATTCTCTTCGTCACATTCAGGTACACCTATCAAACGTAGATTAGGTCTTTTTTCAACGTTCTTAGTTTCTTTGCATTGG
This sequence comes from Cebus imitator, assembly GCF_001604975.1. Classification (NCBI taxonomy): domain Eukaryota; kingdom Metazoa; phylum Chordata; class Mammalia; order Primates; family Cebidae; genus Cebus; species Cebus imitator. Next base: position 789,664 of record NW_016107971.1, on the reverse strand, counting down.
GTTAGAACATGTTCTCTCTCTTGAGAGAGATCCAAGATGGCTGATCACTAGCAGCTCGGGATTGCAGCTCCCACTGAAAGAGCAGAGAACGAGAGGACGCCACACTTTCAGATCAATTTTTGTTGCTCACACACCAGGAGATTCCCAGCGGAGGAGCCCCACGTGTCGCCAGCGTGACTCTTGAGGCCGGTGAGGCAGTTTTGCCGCTGCCTTGGTGTGGCGGTTCTT
>NW_016107971.1:756570-786801 GCF_001604975.1 Cebus imitator | reverse complement strand
TTTATGAGTTTCCGTTGTGCTGCTGCCTTTTTTTTCAGGGCTGCCCTGCACAGCAATGAGGCAGCCTAGTCACTGTCTGCCTGCAGAGGCTTTGCCGAGCTGCCGTGGGCTCCGCCCAGCAGTCGTGTGAACTTCCCTGCAGTCCTGTTTATATGGTTGTAGTTAAAACTGTCTCAGCATTGGTGGCCCGCCTCTGTAATGGCAGACTCTCGCTGTATTGGCAGGTTGCCTTGGCATCGGCGGGCTGCCTCAGCAATGGTGGACGCCCCTCCCCCACAGAGCTGGACCATCCCGGGTTCCGCTGTGCTTGCTGTGAAACTCTCAATCCAAAGAGTTTCCGATTGCTGTTCTTCTGTGGGGGTGGGACCAGCAGAGCCTGATCACCTGGCTCCCTGCCTCAGAGCCTTTTGCTCCCCAGTTGAATGGTCGACTCTCTCCCAGGTGTTTCAGTCGCCTGTTGAAAAGGCACCAGGGTCTATGTGACTTCCCCTGTGGCGACTCCCTGCACCGGCTGAAGCAGCAACGCTGAGATTCATGGGGCCTTTCGTTTGTTTGTTTTTGCCCGGGAATCTCCTTGCCTGGCTCCCTGCCTCAGACCCCCCTTTAGTCAGATGAATGGGCGACTGTGCCTTCCTAGGGCTCCAATCACCAGCCAAAAGGGCACCCAGACCACTGTATTTTGTACAGAGAACTGCGTGCTGGGGTGCCGCAAAGCAGCCGGTGGGCCAAAACAGCCGCGGGACCGAAACGGCCGCACCGGCCAAAACAGTCGCGCTGGCAACCCATGGAGCTCCTCCGCCTGGGAATCTCCTCATCTGTGGGCAATAAAACTCCATCTGGAAATGCAGCGTCCACTCAAGTGCTTTCACTGGGAGCTGCAATCCCGAGCTGTTCCTAAACGGCCATCTTGGATCTGCGCCCCACCTTAGGAAAATTTAAATTCTCTCTTCTTAGCCTTCAAAGTAATTGTTTCTGTATCTTAGTTTTCATTCTACAGTACTTTTTTCAGTTTCTCAGAGTTCAGACAATCCCCATAAGAACTTCAGCTTTTGTGGCCCTGTTGAATCTAACCTAGGTAGAAGAGTCCACTATGGGTTTCTGTGTCTAGATATTTGCCAGATAGAAACAAAGTGACCATAACTGGGGATGCTTTCCCAAGTCATGAGAAAACGGCATTTGTCCTTCTTGTCCATTTGATCCCCGTCTTCAATCATTGTGCTCAGATCTACTGCTCCCATTCAGAAAGTGGCTGCTCAAAGACAGTATATTTTCCCCAAAAGCACACACTTTATGTGCCTCAGCAATGAGTGGTAACAGTAAGTGTTATAAGAGTTCAGAGTTTTACAGAGATTTTATATGCATAAGTGCTTGCCTCAGTAGAACATATACTAAAATTGGAGAGGTGTTACATGCATGAAACTAATGCTTGGTAATGTGGATCAGTACAGGTTACATTATGAGTTTACTTTCTCCCAAAATACTTGTAAAATCTAGTCTTTGTAAAATGGTTTGTTTGTCTTTCTTGTGATGATGATATGTTCCAGAAATTTTGTCTCTTTTTTTCATAATAGTTTTATAGCTGCTATTAATTGGTTTATGTGCAATATTATGAAACATGAAGGTGAATTCTTAATGGTGGTTATTTGGGATTGTGTTTCTAATAAGCTTCTATTTTTAGAGTTTTAATCATATAATACACAAAAATCCTCTAGTATGAAATCTTTTATATACTTAAAAATCAGACATTATGTGCTCTGTTTCAGAATGAAAATGAATGCTAAACAAAAACTAAAATGGTATTAGAAGCATGGGTTAATGGAATAATCCCAGTACAACTATAATAACAGTTGTTTCTTGTTACATCTATAACTTATTTCTACATAATATAGAAATATTTCCATATTATATCTTCAATACAAAATTTTAATTGCTATTTGTATTTTTTTAATGTTACCATTTTTTCATACAGCCTGGATATACATTGGGATATTTCCCAAAGGATTAATCCCAGACAATTCATGAATGTTCAAAAGAAAACCTAGGTCCTCTTTTTGTTTCCCACCAAATTACTAACATGAACACTAATTTATGTTTGAAATAAAAAAAAACTTGTAAAATAATCTTTTAGTGAAGACCTCAGTGAATAAGACAACTGTATAATCTCAATTTTAAAACTTCAATGTATACATTCCTTCTATTTAGAAAGAAAGGAATCCTTTCTACCAAAAAAAGAAATAGTATATATTAAGTAGTTAGTGGGCCCTTTTGTATACTGTTAGCGGTATCATGAATTCTCACAGGCATCCTAAAAGGCAACTGAATAATAAGATATGTATATGAGGGCTTTAAAATATTTACATCCTTTTTTTCAGTATAGTTTCAACTCTAGTAATCTACCCTAGGAAAATAACCAGTTGTGCATTCAAAGAACTTATTATAGTGAAAATATAACAATAATCTAAATTATACATAGAAAGGGAATTGTTAAATTATTTTACATCCTTAAGGTGGACTATTAGGCAGTTCTTAAAATTCGCATGTTTTGAAGACATTTTAGGATAGAGACACTAATCTTGAGCTAATATAAGATAAAAGAAAACAGAAATCAGGAGTTTCTATACAGTATAATTAAAAGTACATATGCTCTGCCCATTGAGTGAAAAACTGCTACATAAAAATACCACAAAAATACTGTAAATACCTATCCACAGGGACCAAGATAATTTTCCTTTCTTTTTCCCTATACATCTCTATTTCCAAAATTTCTAGATTGATTATGTAGTATTGTGCTAAGAAAACATTTTCTTTTAAAATGCAGATTATATAATGCCTTAAATCTTTGATTTTTATTCATTTGAATGCATTTTTGGTATAGAGTTTATCTTTGGACTTGGTTATTACATTTTTCTGATTTCTTATCACTTTTGAAAATGAAAATAGCTTACTGATTTTTAAATTATATCAATAATAACCATCACCACAATCAAGATATGGAATATTTTTATAACCCTCAAAATATACCCTTTGTTCCTCTTTGCAATCCAACTGCCTCTCCCCTGTCCTAGGCAACTAATTATCTGTTCTCTGTCAATATGGAATTCTTTTGCCTTCGATAAAATTTTACATAAATATGATACCCCATATTAGAAAAATGAAGAACAAAAACCATATGATCATCTCAACTGATGTAGAAAATGCACTGACAAACATCCTTCACATTAAACACTCAACAAATTACATATAGAAGGTACATATATGTACCTCAAAATAATAAAAACCATATATACAAACCTACAGCTAACATCATGCTCAACAGTGAAAAGCTTTTAGCTTTTCCTCTAAGATCAGGAACAAGACAAGAATGCCCACTCTCACCACTTCTATCAAAATAGCACTGGAAGTTTTAACCAGAGCAATTAGGCAAGAAAAAGAAATACAAGACATCTGTACCAAAATAAAAGAAGTTAGATTGCCAATGTTTGCAGAAAACATGATCTTATACAGAGAAAACCTAAAGACTTCACCAAAAATCTATTAGAACTAACAAACCAATTCGGTAACATTGCAGGAGATAAAACACACAAAAATCAGTGGTGTTTCTATACACTACATACTATCTGAAAAAGAAATCAAGAAAACCATTCTGCTTACAAGAGCATGAAAAATAAATTAAAATATTTAGAAATGAACTGAACCACAGAGCTGAAAGACTTGTAAACTGAAAACCATAAAACGTGTAAAAGAAATAGAGATAACTTTAGCAGGACAGTGTACCCAGGCTTTCTCAGTCACCTTCTCCATACAGCAAACCCAAAGGAATACTGATTACATGTATTCCTATTTTTCCCAAACCCATAACTTTGAATTGTCTCAAATTAACTACCAATAAGTTAGTAGGAAGAATTGGTGAAGCCCAGAAGCCAGTATATAGAAGATCATACTTTTCAGGCCTGAAAGCTATACTTTGACAACATATTTGGTTATGTCTATTTATACATAGAATTTATCTGAGGAAAGCAGACCAGAAGCCAAGTGCTTGATGGAACTGTATGACAAAAAAAAAAAAAAAATACTCATAAGCCTAGCCTTTATGATGCATAGACTAGTTTGACCCATAATAGAACTCTTGAGCCACCAATTCTGCACCAGCATGAGGTGGGCTACAAAAGCCATGCTGTCCTGAAGAAAGGCATATTCACCAGTGCCACTTCAGATACAGGCAAAGAGGATCACAAACAAGAAATGGCTTTCCAGAAAGCAAGCCAAAGGTAGAGATGACAGCAAAGGTGGGATTGCCTCCCAGAAAGCACAATTAGTGCCTGCCAGATGAGTTGAGAACCCAAACACTGCCAGGGTGGATGCTTTCACCATTCCTGGACAGCAGGATTTGACAAGTGGGTATTGCTGGGCCCAAGTCAGCTGGGTACTGCTAGTTTTTCTCTTTTCAGTCTTGGAGGTTTCCATGCAATTTTATGGTTCCCACTTCAGACCTATAGAGTGGGTTGTTTGGAGAGTGACTTACATTTTAGTTTCTAGTTTGCCTGATGGCAGGGACCCCATCCCTATTAGTTGAAGAGAACTGAGCAATACCCTCAAACTTAAATTTTGAGTTAGATGTAGCAATTCTATGAGACTTTAAGGTTATGCCTCTTGGAGAATATTCTATGCATGGGAAAAATGTTCTATGTGTGTTCATGGATAGTTGATGGGTAGACTGTGACGGAAAATGCTAGTTGTTTCTCAATATTCATGCCCACATCTCATTAGCACAAATGGAATCTCCAGTTCTTAGCTGAGCATATAAGCACTTAGAATAAAGATCATAGTTTCTAGACTCTTTCTGAAGCCACATAACTTAAGTTTGTGCCAATGGAATATGAGCAGAAGTAATGTGTAAAAATTTCTAGCTATTCACTTAGGCGAGAGGAATGTTCTTCCCCTCACCACTCTCCCGTCCCACTGGGTGGAATATGATGTCAAGTTGTTTCAGAAATGCCCTAAAGATGGTGGGGCAACTTTACAGAAAGAACCTAGGTCCCTGAAATGTGGAGATACTAAACCAGTGTGATGGTTAATTTTAGGTGTCAATTTGACTGGATTCAGCGATACCTAGACAGTTGGTAAAGCATTCATTTCTTGATGTGCCTGTGAGTGTGCTTCTGGAGGATATTGGCGTGTGAGTTGGTGGACTGAATGGGAAAGATCTACCCTCAATGTGGTGGGCACCATCTAATTGGCTGAGGGTCTAGATGCAATGAAAAGGCTGAGAAAGGGAAAATGCCCTTTCTCTCCCTCTCTGTGTGTGTGTGTGTGTGTGTGTGTGTGTGTGTCTACATCTCTCCCTCCTGGAACTGGAACACCCTTATTCACCTGCCCTTGGACATCAGAACTTCAGGTTCTCAGACATTCAGTCTCAAATTGAGTTACGCCATTGGCTTCCCTGGTTCTACAGCTTTCAAACTTGGACTGAGCCACATAGTACCAACTTCTCTGGTTCTCCAGCTTATATCATGGGACTTCTAAGCCTCCATAATCATATGAGCTAATTCCTCTAGTAAGTCCCCTCTCACCTATCTGTATCTATATTCATCTTTATATCTCTATTTCCTATTGGTTGTTTTTCTGGAGAACCCTAATACAAACAGCTTTTCACTGCATATACTCAGACTGTCAATTGAAGAAACAAATTTACTATTTTGTGTCTTTGTTGAAGCAACCAAAACTTTAACCAATGCACCACAATAAGGAGCTTATTCATCTTAAAGGCAGCATGATGTTTTAGGCAGGACTTGGACTAGATAACCTATTAGAATATTTTCGTTATTCTCTCGGCCTTAGCACCATTTTTTTTGGAAACCGCTGCGCCATGAGAGCCAAGTGGAGGAAGAAATGAATGCGCAGGCTGAAGCACAAAAGAAGAAAGATGAGGCAGAGGTCCAAGTAAACCACTAGCTTGTTGCACCGTGGAGGCCACAGGAGCAGAAACATGTAATGCCCGACGCTGGGGATGCTGGTACAAGTTGTGGGACTGCATGCTACTGTCTAGAGTTTGTCTCAATGGATCTAGAACTTCATCGCCATCTGATCGCCAATCACCTCTGAGACCCACCTTGCTTATAACCAAAACTGCCCATGTTGGTCCTTTGCCCTGGACCTGTGACATTGACATTCTGGACTATTTCTGTGTTTACTTGTGGCTGAGTGTAACAACCATAAAATAAATCACCTCTTCCGCTGTCTTAGCTGAAGAATTTTTAAAAAAAATATTTTAGTTATAATATTAGATATAGTTACAATGGTTAGTATCATCAAATTGAAACCATTAAATCTCAGGTTTCTAGAATGTAAGTCAACCCATTATCCAAATCTGACATTATTTTACTCCCTCTGGTAACTGGAAACATGGATGTGAATTGTGATGAAGAATATCAACCCCCAGTAACAAAGTTATATTTCACAGTTATAAAATTAAAATAGTAAAATAAATCTTCAATATTTTATTAGACAAATATTGTGACCCCTTTTAAATGTATATTATAAACACCCCCTTTCAAATTTTAGTTTTACAAACTTTAGACTCCAAGGTGGACCCTCTCCTCCTCTGCTGAGGATCATGAGGTCTGGCTCCCTACTTGATTGTTACAAAACTTTCACCTATACTACCTTGAGAGGCAATCCCACAGGGCCAGTTTAAAAAAAAAAAAAAAGTCTGTTATCTTCGTGTCTCCATGGGTTAAAGAGATGTGGTTACCTCATCTGGCTAATGAGCAATCCCCTCTTCCCTTTCTGCAGTGCAGGATTTTGTAAGCAACAAAATCTTATTTAAACTCTGTGTCCATCATCTTCTTTTCACCACGCTTGGCAAAATAGTCTGTGACCTGTTTCTCCTGACATCGTATTAGAAAGGAACGCACACCTATTGCTTCAACTTAGCTCACAGCCCATAGATTTTATCTCCTAGAAGCAAAAAGAGATTGCCTGTTAGGCTTGAGAGCCAATGAAAGTGAGCCAGGACTTAGTTTGTTCTAGGACCAAGGAAATGCCTCCTTCCCCAGAGCTGGCAACTAAATTTTAAGAGGTAAGCAGTTCTCATAGGAGGCAGAAGGCAACAGCTCTACCATCCTCCCAACATCTGAAGCCCCCCCCCCAAAGAAACTCCTCTTGGAATTGGTAAGTATCTGTGCTCATGGGTTTTATCTCCAATGGTCTGACTATTGCTTGTACTCATAAGGAAATTGTTTGCCTTATGAATTCATTCTCAGTACTGTAACCTCAGTGATTAATTACTGCTCTGAGCTACTCAACTACTCCCTGTCTTTTCCCCCAGTTTACCTAGGTGGTTCCCTGTCTGACCCAAATGCTAGGGCGATTTCAACTCTTCTCCTTGGCCCAGTGTTTCAGACTTGGATTTGGAGCCTGCTGCTATCCAAACCAAAAATTTCCTGCTCAGACCATCAGGCCTCCTGACCTCAGGTCCCTAGGCCAAGCAGTTTCCCAGAACTTTAATTTTGCAAAGGATGTGCTGGATCAGTGGTCCCAGCTGGAAAAGGTAAAACTTCTTGTTTTCTAACTTTGAAACTTTGGCCAAGGCAACTGATAAAGTGTCCAAAGATCATAAGATCAAATCCCATCTATGGTTGGCACCAGAAAGTGCAAATTCAGAGAAAAGAAATTATAGTAAAATGACAAAGAACATAGGCTTGACAGCCAGATGGTTCTACATTGAAATCCTGGCTCTGCTGCTAAATAACTGTGCAACCCTGAGTGAGTTATTTACCTTCTAGGATCTTAGTTTTCTTACCGGTAAAATGGAGATATTAATGGTGTGTTTTTCACAGTGTTGTTGAGATTAAACGAGACAATCAATAAAAACTGTTTAGCACAGGACTCAACACCCTGTAAGCATTCAATAACAGTTAGCTTTTATTACCACTATTATCAGAGCAATATGATTTGTTTCTAATTAACCATCATTTTTTAGCATGTTCTAGCACATACAAAATTTTAGAAGCCAAACACAAAAGGAGCTTACTGTGTAGTGTTTTTCTTTAAAGCAAATGATAGCCACAAAGTGCTGAAAAAGAAGTGCCAAAGGAAATAGGTATAAGTATGCCACTGGAAAATGCAATCTAGAAAGATTTGGTAAAGGAGGAGGTATTTACCGCATCCTGAAGAATGAGAAGAATTTCAACAAAAAGTCATGGGGAAGGCTGTCTAGGCAGGAACAATCACATGAGTAGACACATGATGGAAAGAAGGAAGAGTATGCAGGAATAGTTTGGCTGGGTATAGGGCCGTAGGGAACAGTACTGAGTTTTGAGGAGAAAAAAGGCAGGAAGGAGTCTAATTTTGAAAGGTCCTGCTGCATGGAGTTGCCTTGCTCACTCTCTGGCTGGGTGACTCTGGAGCAAGCCATTTTAACTCTCCAAGTCTCATTTCCTCCATCAAATGGAGCTGGTGGTGACCGTAGGAGAATCCAGTGCATGTGGAGGGTGGGCAGTAAGTGTTATTTGCATGTGTCATGTCTGATTGTCCCTCTAGCCTCCTCCCCTCCCCTGGCCCCTTCCTGGCCTTCCCCATCTTTATCACTCACTTTGGGAGGAGTAAGGAAAGCGAGCAAAACAGTAATTCATTGTCTTTGTGCAAAGATTTTTATTGCCTTTGGTCCATCATCTAGGGTTAGATTAGAGGGAAGACTTCTGTTTAGGAGACTTAATTTTTACCCATTTGGGCCAAAGAACAAAAATTCCTTAGAGCAAGGATTGTGAAAGCTCCTTGAAAAGGTTTGAGGCATGTATCCTGAAGGACTCTGGGGGGCTTTCACCTTTGCTGAGCTGTGCCTCCTCTTGGGGTGCCCTCCCCACCCATTCTGTCTTCCCAGCCCAGCCTGTGCTGCTTTCTCTCTCCTCTGCATTTCTTAGCTGGTGTTCTGTAGGGGGGAACCACACTAGTGCCGCGGCAAGGGTCTGAAGCCTCAGCCTGTTCCCATATAAATATTGATTTAGAAAAGAATTAGAAATGTAGGCATATAGTTATTCCTTTTTATAATCATATATAATCTTATAGTTACTTATACTCATAAAGATATATACTCAATATAATCTTTAATTTTACTAATGGCTGTTGGGTTATGAAACATGTAACTGAGGTGACATTGTAAACAAAGTGATCCTAAGGCAAGATGCTCTAAGCCCTCTGTCACGCCCGCATAAGGGCTGCTGGAGAGTGCCTTGGCTGTGCGGCAGTGCCAGTGCTGTGAAAGCACCCACTGTTTAGCCAGCTAGGAAAGGAGATGTCCAAAATGACCAAGACATCTCCTTCCTGAGGACGTTAGGAGAAAACTCTGCTTCTCCAAGCTCTTGTGGCAAGGCCCGATGGCTGTCAGGAAAGCCCGCAGACATCCAGAGGTTTAACTATCTCTGTGTGATGCTGTGCTTCAGTGGTCACATTCCATGTCCATTCTCACACTCTGCTTCTGCACCTGGTTTCTCTTTTTCTCAGAAGAATTAAGGTCCTTGACATTTCTAACAAATATGGGAAGAGCGCTCACGCATTAGGTTTTCTCCTTGCCTCAGCTACTTGAAAGTCCTGGGCCTCCTATCTTCAAGACAGGTGATTTACCTGACCCTATCACTGACCACCATTACCTCATCCTACCTTCCCTGCCCACTGATTTGCACTCAATAAAAGTCAGAGTGTCCAGGCACTCGGTGCCACTGCAGGTCTCCATGCTTTGGTTGGCAGTGGACCCCCAAGCCCAAACTCTCTTTCTCTATCTCTGTGTCTGTGCCTTCTATTTCTACAGTTTCTTGTATCCACACCAGCTGGGAGGGCCTCACAGAACATTATAGGGCTGGACCCTATAGTGTTCTACAACCAGGCGCTAAGTGTGAGTCCTGGGTCCCAGTAAGATTCTAGGGCTAGCATTGTGCCTTTTATCTCTTTGTGCCTGCATGGCATCTGGCACCATGCTGAGCCTTGTTCCTTTGCTCAGCTCTTGATTAAGCATACAGATCACAGACAAAGGCCCACCTGGGCCTTACCCAGCAGAAGCTTCCAGGCTGAGAGGCAAGACAGTTGAGCAGTGATGGGGGTCAGGGAGAGGGAGGGCGGGCAAGGAATGCAGAAGACTGCAGCTATGAGCAGAGGCTTGGGCTCCAAAAGCCACACAGTTGACCCAACTAAACATGAATTGTCTGAAGTCACTTGGGGCATCAATCACAGATGCCTAAAACGTCAGTCGACAGGAACTTTACAAATCATCTGGTCCAGCCCTTTATCATTTAAGAGCTCTTCATTATAGAATGGTTAGGAAATACTGGTAAAAATGAAAAAAAAAAAATTTAATATGGAATATTACCCAAAGATAACCACTGGTAATTTTCATATGTATTTTTAGGCTTATTTTCTTTTCTACTGATTTTTACAGATCATCTGCTTTCACAGAAATGGAGTCATTCTGTGTATAATGATTTGTAAACTAGAATCACACTTGTTACTTGCTCTTTTTCTCCTCCAACACTGTGCTGTGAAAGTGCTATGCTGTGGGAATAAAATGATATAGAAACAACGCACTGGAGAAATAATATAATGTGGAAATAATGTGCTATGGAAACTACCTTTCAACATCAATAAATATTCTATCTAATACCTTAATATCTTTATGTTTATAAAGTATTTCACTGAGTATTGAACCAAAATGTATTTACTCCTTTAAGTGGTTTACAACTTTTTTTGCTATTGTAAGCAATGCTGAAATGAGTATCTTTGTGTATCTATATCCTTTTCTTCATTTAAATTGCCAGAAGTGAAATTACTCCATCAAATATACTATGTAAACATTCGGGCAACACATTTCTGGATTGCCTTCTAGAAAAAAATTATCAATTCCCACAATCAATGGCATGTTTGTGTGATAGGGCATGTTTTTTCATACATACATAAACTCTTGGTATTTTTACTGTTTTTCATTTTTACTAGTCTGTTAATCAGTAAATTCTATCACCCTTAAAAGAAAAAAAAAAAGGGAAGCCCTGAAGGCCTAGGCAAGGAGTTTGGACCTGATGTGATGGGCTGTGGCGAACCACTAAAGGTGCTTGAGTGATTTGAGCAGAGCTCTTACCTGGGTAGTGCAAAGATATTATAGAACAAAAATGAAAATTACAACCAGTGCAGTGGCTCATGCCTGTAATCCCAGCACTTTAGGAGGCTGAGGCAGGTGGATTGCCTGAGCTCAGGAGTTCGAAACCAACCTGGGCAACACGGTGAAATCCCATTTCTACTAATATACAAAAAAATTAGCTGGGAATGATAGGGCATTCCTGTTGTCCCAGCTACTCAGGTGGCTGAGGCAGGAGAATTGCTTGAACCTGGGAGGCAGAGGTTGCAGTAAGCCGAGATCATGCCACTGAACTCCAGCCTGGAGACAGAGTGAGACTCCGTTTCAAACAAACAAACAAACAAAAAAAAACATTACTTCCACAGCCACATAAAATTGTCACTGATGGCCTAGACCTGAACCACATCATATCACACAGTTGACAAGAAAATAAAAATTAATGGCAGTGGAGAGATACAGTTGTGTTTGTTGTTATTGGTCATAGGGGGAGGAGTTGTTGGGAAGGCCTATACCATCCCTGCCAATTCTCATTGTTGTAATAAGAAATTCTAAAACAATCAGAACAAAGTAGCAATTCTATGGGCTGCTCCAGGGTAGATGGGAAAAAGAGAAGAAAAGCAAGAGAAAGAGACAAAGGGAGGACGAAAGTTGTAAAGGAAGAAAGAAATTAAGTTCAGAAGGTAGGAGAGAAGGAAAGGAGGAATGGGGAAAGAGGTGAGAGATGGGAGAAAGAGATGAGGCAGAGAGGACAGAAAGGAGGAAGAAAGGAATAAAGGAGGGAGAGGAGGAAAAAAGGGAGAAAGGAACCCTCCTTCCTTCCATCATCAGGGAATGAAGAGGGCAAACCTGTGCTGTTTGTCAAGGAGGAGAAGGCTCAGCTAGAATGGAAATGTTTTGAAAGTTCTAGGTAACTTCATCCATGCATTCACTAAAATGCATGGGAAATTAAATTGTTTCCCTTCAAAACTTGTCCCACTGAAAAATAAGTTGCATTGGAAGACAGGTATATGTGAAGGCAGGAATAGAATCCTAATGGGCTTGAAGGAGGGCACTCTTCTCTACTTACAGGATCATGCCCTGAGAAATCTTTAAAAAAATTAGACTCAGGGAGTGCATGTGCAGGTTTGTTACATGCATAGACGGCACAATGCTGAGGTTTGAGCTTCTAGTGTACTCAACACCCAAACAGTGAGCATAGTACAAAATAGGTAATTTTGCAAACTTCACTCCCTTCCCCAGTGTCTATTATTTCCATCTTTATGCCCATGGGTACCCACTGTTTAACTCCCACTTACAAGTGAAAACAGGCAGTATTTGGTTTTCTGAGTTATTTCCCACAAGATAATGGCCTTCAGCTCCATTCATGTTGCTGCAAAAGACAGGATTTCATTCTTTTCCATGGCTGAGCAATATCCCATGTTGTATGTATACCACATTGTCTTTATCCAATCATCTATTGACGGACACTTAGGCTGAGTCCATCACTTTGCTATTGTGAATAGAGTGCTACTATAAACACATGAGTGCAGGTGTCTTTTTTATATAATGTTTTCTTTTCTTTTGGGTAGACACCCAGTAGTGGGATTTATGCCCAGAGAAATCTCTGCCCTCTTGGGCAGGGCTGGTTTGCCTCTACATGCTGGGTTCTCTCAGGAGGTTCTTCCCTAGGCTCATGCCTGACATTATGTTGAAACCCACCAGGACTGTCATGTCGGTAAACAGTAAATATTTCTGTGCCAGTTGAGAAACAGTAGCTCTCCCTAGGCCCAGGCATCCTGGCCTCTCAAGATCTAGCCACTTGAGGGTGGCATCTGGCAACAGTGGCCTCCCATAGCCAATGTCCACACTGACTAATATTCAATATTTCAAATATCACCCTATCTAGGACGGACTCAGGGAGCCTTACCCCGCCCTCTGGGAAGTTAGTGCCAAAGGAGAAGAGGACAAATGGAGCTCTGAAAGGATGACTCAACTCTCCAAGAAGACTGCCAGCATCCTCTCAGATACCTGTGCCCTTAGCCACGGAGACCGGCTGATGATAATCCTGCCCCCAACACCTGAAGCCTACTGGATCTGCCTGGCCTGTGTGCACCTTGGTGAGGCATGGGAGAGGGACCCCCAGGGTTGGAGGCTCATGTGAATCCCAATCTCAATTATTCACAGAATGGAGATGTTAGAGGGATCTCCATCTGATGGCTGAATTCTTCCCACAGTGTGGGGATCTTTAAACAGCTGGATTTGAATCCAGCTCCACCACTTACCATCTCTGTAAATTATGCCTTTCTAAACTTCAATTTCCTTGTCTATTAAATATGGACAGTAATAGTCCATATTTACAGAACTGTTACAGTCCAGTCTTACAGAACTGTTGTGAAGAGTAAATAATCCACAGAGCACTTAGCTTATAGGCCATTTATCACCTGAAGGAACTGTAGACCTCTGTCCTAACATAGTCTTCATCAAAGTAACAGAGCATGCACATTTTGCCCTCTCTGGGCCTCAGTTTCCCCATCTATAAAAAAGAGAATGTAGGAAGACCAGGTGTAGTGGCTCACACCTGTAATCCTAACAGTTTGGGAGGCACAGGTGGGTAGTTGTTTGAGCTCAGGAGTTCAAGACCAGCCTGGGCAACATGGCACAACCCTGACTCTACTAAAAAATAATAATAATAATAACAAAAAAAAATTAGCTGTGTATGGTGGCACACACTGTAGTCCTAGCCACTCAGGAGGCTGAGGCACAAAAATTGCTTGAACCTAGGAGGCGGAGGTTGCCATGAGCCAAGATCACACCACTGCACTCCAGCCTGGGTGACAGAGCAAGATTCTGAAGATTCTGTCTCAAAAGAACAGAGAGAGAGAGAGAGAGAGAGAGAAAGAGAGAGAGAGAGAGAATGTGGGAATATCTCTAAAGGGTCCTTTACCTCAGGGGATCCCCAGTCCGTGACCTGTTAGAAACCAGGCCGCAAAGCAGGAGGTGAGCACAGGGCAAGTGAACAAAGTTTCATCTGTATTTACAGCCACTCCCCATCGCTTGCATTACCACCTGAGCTCTGCCTCCTGTCAGATCAGAGGTGGCATTAGATTCTCATAGGAGTGCGAACCCTATTGTGAACTGCGCATGCAAGGGATCTGGGTTGTGTGCCCCATATGAGATGTGCCTGATGATCTGTCACTATCTCCCATCACTCCCAGATGGGACTCTCTAGTTGCCGAAAAACAAGCTCAGGGCTCCTCCTGTTTCTACATTATGGTAAATTGTATAATTATTTCATTATATATTATAATGTAATAATAATAGAACTAAAGTGCACAATAAAAGTAATGCCCTTGAATCATCCTGAAATCATCCTCCTGCTCTGGTCTGTGGAAAAACTGTCTCCCACAAAACCCTGGTGCCAAGAAAGTTGGGGATCACTGCTCTACATCCAGTATTAGAGAGTCCTTGAGAGTCACCCTGAATGAGCTTGGGATCAGCCAAGATACAGCTGCTCTTTGTTGACATCCCATCCATGGCTCTGAGGCTCACTCCTTCAACATAAACAGAAATGCCTCAATTAAGAGCCCCTTCGCAACAGTGAGAAGTGAAGGATACTAGAAAGCAGCCCACCCCAATATCGTTCCTCTTTGTCTGCTACAGTACCTGACTTTGGTTTTTTTTTTTCTTTCCTTTCCTTTCCTTCTTTCCTTTCCTCCTTTCCTTTCCTTTCCTCCTTTCCTTTCTTTCCTTTCCTTTCCTTTCCTTTCCTCCTTTCCTTTCCTTTCCTCCTTTCCTCCTTTCCTTTCCTTTCCTTTCTTCCTTTCTTTCTTTCTTTCTTTCTTTTCTTTCTTTTCTTTCTTACAAAGACCTGGGAACTGACTTTCTATTCTTGGATAGAGACATACATTTTTTGATAGTTGGGAGGTGCCTATGAAAAACAAAGTACCCCTGGGATGGGCCAAACTCATTAGGAGTTGCCACAACTGGCCTGGCCTACTACTGCCTTTGCCTACTAACAGGGATGCTAGATTTAAAAATAATAATAATAATAATAAAACACCCTGAAAAGTGATTCAAAGAGCAGGCATCTTTGAGGATGCCAGCTGTCAGTTATGGGGGACATGCAGAAGAGAGGAAGGGATTGAATCCTACCCTCAGGACTACCTAGGCTCCCAGTGTTTCCCCAGTTCCCAATGGACTGAGTTATCCTCAGGGACAATTGATCCGTATCTGAGAAAGGACATGGACCACTTCAGTCTGGGTCATCAGAAATTCCTCCTACCTGAGGCCGAGTTACACATAGTGATTTCCTTGGCCACAGACCAGTCCAAAGCGGTGCTATCATTTTCACTTAGAATAATTAAAATTGCTTATTGATGGTATAAGGCCAAATGAATGACAACAAAATTGAAAGCTCAGAACAGACTGAAGTATATATAAGAATTTATCAGGTCTTTTCAAGCCAGAAATGAAAGTGCTGATTAAAAATGATTTAAAGATGACTGTTTGAAAACATTAAATGTCATAACTCTACCTCCAAATAGTGTACCAAAATAAATTTCAAATGAACCACTAAAAATTGAAATGTCAAAAAGGACTTAAGTATTGGAATAAAATATAGGTGAGTACATAAACTCAGGGAAAGGCTTTCTAAACATGGCACCAGATGCCCAAATAAAAAAGGAAAAAAAATTAAGATGTACTACACTTAATGAAATTTTAAAAATTTCATTCATTGAAAAAAATAACTATAATATACAAGGAGCATATGTGTGGCAAACTTGGAGGAGGAACAGGGTGCAATCCTCCCTTCTCCATATATATGAGATCTGTCCATGTGATTATAGCAGATGTGCCCTTTTGTGGCATCCAGAATGCTTCACAGTGACGGCTCTAACAACATGTGCATTCTCTCTCAATTATTATAAATTACTCAACATGATAAAATTAAATGTTTTTAAAATACGCTTACATTATCACAAGAAATTTCAACATTATATCTGTAAACAAAAAGAAAAGCTGCTAGATGTCTTTTTAGATATTTCTACTATTATAAAGTTCTAGAATTTTTCTTAAAACACAACAAAAAAAAATTAATACTGCCTTAGTCTGCTTGGGTTACTATAGCAAAATGGCATCAACTGAGTAACTCATACATAAAAGAAATTTATTCCTCACAGCTCTGGAGGCTGGGAAGTCAAAGATCAAGGTAGATGCAATGTCAGTGAGGGCCCACTTTCTGATTCATCGATAGCTCCTTCTAGCTGTGTCCTCACATGATGGAAAGAATGAGGGATCTCTTGGGAGCTTATTTTATAAGGGTACTAATGAAATTCATAAGACTTCCTCTCATGATCTGATCACCTTTCAAAGGTCTCAAAGAAATCCATCACCTTGGAGTTTAGTATCTCAACATATAAATCTGGGTTGGGGGACACACACACATTCATACCATGGCAAAGACAAATGCCAAAATAGAAAACATATTTGCAACACTCATGAAAGATAAGTGGTTGATGGACTTAATATAGAAAGAGTTCTTGCTAATCAATAGAGAAAATAAATTAGCATTACTTGGCACTGCTCTTCAAATGCTTCATCTAAGCATGGGGACACTTGAAAGCATTTGTAGTTATCTGAAGAAAGATACTTCTCTGTGTCACACACAATTGCACAGATATACGCACAGAGACAAACACACACACACACACACACACACACACACACAATGCTAAAGGATAACTTGATAGCTATAAGATGACAATCGGTGATGCTGAACAAGTCCCTTCCACTGTGTCCCTCAGCCTTCCTAACAACCCAGTGAGTAACTCGAATTAGATGAACTCCCCATTCCATTCCAGATCCTGTTTTCTATGACTTTGTTTTGGAGATATAATTTACATACTATAAAATTCACCATTTAAAAGTGTACAAATCAGTGGTTTTTAGAATATTCACAAAGCTGGGCAACCATCGCTACTGTCTAATTCTGGAAGATTTTCATCACCTCAAAAAGAAATCCATTAGCAGTCACTCCCTATTTTCCCCTCTCTGCAAATCCTGGCAACCATTAATCTACTCCCTATCTTTGGATTTGATTTGCCTCTTCCAGATATTTCATACAAACAGAATGCAACATGTGGCCTTTTGTACTTGGCTTCTTTCAGTTACCGTAACGTTTTCAAGGTTCACCCATGATAAGGCATTGTCAGTACTCCACTCTTTTTATGAATTAATAGCATTTCACTATGTAAATATATATACCATATTTCATTTATCAGTTCATCAGTTTTGATAGATATTTAGGTTGTTTTCACATTTGGGCAATTATGAATAATGACATTTTATGTGGCCCAAGAGATTTTAATATAAGAATCAGAAGATAAAGGTGGAGAATGTGGAAAGGACCCTCACCAGTAAAACCAGATTCTTTTCCAAAATCAATAGGTCTGTAGTTGAGAGTGTAAGCATTACTGCAAGGCAAACAAGAACATCAACAGTTAATCCTAGAGGTATTCTAGTTCTCCAAGCTTGAAAAGTGAAAAGAAGCCTCTGTCAGAACAGCCTCTGGCACAAAGATGCGCCCAGCATATGCCAATCTCATAGGAAGTCCACAATAGGTGTGTGATGGGTGCAGAAGAATCTACAGAAACAGCCCCAGAAAAGAGGCAGAAAGATCTTTTTGTTTTGTGTCTTGTCTCCAGTGCAAATCCAGAAATCCACAGCAAAAGCCATTCTCAAGCTATAAGAAAACAAAGAGGAAGTTTCCATAATCTCTTTGCCTCATAGTTTCAAAATCAGGCTATATTTCAAGTAATAGGTGGTCTGCCACCTAGCCATATAAACTCGGGACCTGCTTGAGGTGAAAGGATAACAGCAGCAGAGCCACTGATCACTGGATTGTTTGAGTGGGCTCAGTCTCCTGCCTGTCTCACTTTTCCCCAGCTGCCATCCTGTTACATCATTAGAGAAGACAGACTCCTGAGACAGGGTAACCCAGAGACCTCATCCATGCCTGCCAGGATGCTTGAGGAAATATTCTCTACTCAAAAGACAGAAATGAAGCCTTCTTTTGTGACTTTTTCAGGAATCACCTTTCAGGAATCACCTTTGAGCCCCAAGCTGACTGCCAAGAAAATTCGCTATCAATTACACATGTCTAAAGCCCAATGCATTGTGGCCAATGAAGCTATGGCCCCAGTTGTAAACTCTGCCATGTCCGACTGCCCCACCTTGAAGACCAAGGTCCTAGTGTCAGATAAGAGCTATGATGGGTGGTTGGATTTCAAGAAGTTGATTCAGTAAGTGGGCACTGAAAATGAGATGCTTAAATCTAGAAAACGTTTGATTTTGAAAGATGAGATAATGTATGAGAAGGTGGTATGAGTGGTCAGAATGAAAAGCTGAATGTGAAAAAAGAGTACCCCCCAACACAAGCATCCCTAGCCTGGCCTACAAGTTCTCAGTCTGAGTGAAAGTCTTATACTTTGATTCATATGTGACCATTCATTCTGAAAGGGTAAAAAATTAGGTAATAGAAATATAAACATATTACAAAAAAATAGCGAAAAGCTTACACACACACACACACACACACAAACACACACACACACACACACACACACACACACACATATATATATATATAAAATGGAATACTATCAAGCCATAAAAAAAAATGAAATCATAGCCAGGTATGGTGGCTCAAGCCTGTAATCCCAGCACTTTTGGAGGCTGAGGCGGGCAGATCACTTCATGTCAGGAGTTTGAGACCAGCCTGGCCAACATGGCAAAGCCCTGTCTCTATTAAAAGTACAAAAATTAGCTGGGCATGGTGGCACATGCCTATAATTCCAGCTACTCAGAAAGGCTGAGGTAGGAGAATCACTTGAACTTGGGAGGCAGAGGTTGCAGTAAGCCGAGATTGCACCACTGCACTCCAGCCTGGGAGAATGGGTGAGACTCCATCTCAAAAAAAAAAAAAAAAAAAGAAAAAGAAAAAAGAAATAAAAGAAAAAGAAATAATGTCTTTTGCAGCAACATGGAACTGGAGGCCATTATCTTATGTAAAATAACACAGAAACAGTCAAATACTACATGTTCTCACTTATAAGTGGGAACTAAATACTGGGTACAAATGGACATAGAGTGTGGGATAATAGATACTGGAGACTCAGAAAGGTCAGAGGATGGGAGACAATGAGGGATGATAAATTACTTAATGGGTACAAGGTACATTATTTTGGTGATGGTTACACTGAAAGCCCAGACTTCACCACTATGCAACATATCTATGTAGCAAGAGAGAGGGTAACCCAGAGACCCTTAAATTTAAACAACAAAAAAAAAACCTTCACCCTCACTGGGATATGGGGAAATATTTATTAAAATAGCAAGAAAATGCCATGTTCGTCCTCAAGTTAGCCAAATACAGTAGTCTCCCCTCATCTGTGGTTTTGTTTTCTGCAGTTTCAGTTAGCTGTGGTCAACCATTGTCCAAAATAGGTGAGTACAGAGATCACATTAACATAATTGTTATTACAGTACATTGTTATAATTGTTCTGTTTTATCATTTTTTAACCTCTTACTGTACCTAATTATAAATTTAACTGCATAATAGGTATGCATGTGTAGGAAAATGCATAGTGTATATAGGGCTTAGTACTATTTGTGGTTACAGGCATCAACTGAGGGTCTTGGAATGCATCCTCCACAGATAAAGCAGGACTACTGTATTAAGTTTGATCATCATAAATGTGGTCTTTAGAGGGCAATATTTCAGTGTCCAGGGATTTAAAAAAAAAAAAAAAAAACACAAAAGTAAACAAGATAGGCTAAGCCCGACCCTCATGGATTTTATATTATAGACAACAAAATGGAAAAGAAAACACATAAATGATCAAGATAATAAAGTTTTCAAAAGAAACTCCAAAACAAAACAAGCAAATTAAATAAATTTATCTGATGTGGAGATGGGGGAATTATTTTAGATTTGGTGACTTCTGAAGTGAGGATAAGCTGAGATTTGAATATGACAGAATTGGCCTTCGGAAGCTCTGCGGGAACAGTGTCCCTGGAAGAGAGAACTCTGAGGTAAGGGATCTGAGGTAGGAGCGAGCTTGTCCTGTATGTGGAACAGAAAGAACACCAGGGTGCCTGAAGTGTGGTGAGTGGGGAAGAGAGTGGCAGAAGAGTAGGCGGAAGAGCAAGGGAAGGGGAGACTGCGGCAGGTCTTGCAGGTCATGTAGGAGTAGTCTGGGAAACGCTGAAAGGAAAGACTTTATCTCAGCCACCATTTTAAAACTCCTTTAAGTGCTGTCTGAAAAATAAAAGACAAGAGAGGTAGTAAAGGGACCCAGGAGAAGGCAGTTTCTGTGGTCCAGATGAGAGGCAGTGCTGGTGTAGGCCATGGTGGTGGCAGTGGAAACAGGATTGAAAACAGGCCAGGCAAATGAGGAACTCGCCTCAGGCACAAAATATAAAAGGGCACTAAAAAATCCAGTGATTGAGAGAAATAATATTTTAATTTTAAAATAATTTTTAATTAAATTATAAAACAATTGTTATGATCGAAGTTTTAAATTTATTTTTCATATTTGTCATATATCATACTTTATAATTTTATAAATTGTATGCTCTTTTCAATTGAATAATTTAAAAATTTTTTAATTAAAAAAATCAAATTGACAAACTTCTCATGACAGACCAGCTGCCTATTTTTATAAAAAATGTTTTACTGGAACGAGAGACAGGACTAGGCTGACATGTAAGGTGAGTCATGCAAGTGCCTGACTGAATTATAGGCTGGGTGAGGACTGTATCTTGAAGCCGGGCTGAATCTCACTTCTAAATCATATTGAAAATATTTGAACAGTTTGGAAGTGCTTATTGTCCTATCTTGGTTTTAAATTTCGATATTTTGTTTATCATGGATTTTTGCATTAGGTTTGATTATTTAAAACTATTTCACTAAAATATTATTTGACTACTGAATTTGCTGGTAGCCCCTTAAATATCACACCTGTAGCACGTATTTCATTCAATCCACCTTAATCCCATCCATGAGTAGAGATAGTGAAGAGAGAGGCTTGTGACATGTTTTAGAGGTAGAGTTGTCAGGGCTTGGCGATGGTTACGATGCAGCACAGATAACTGGGTCGGTAAGTAGAGAGATGGGGAAAGAGGAACAACAAGAATTACTACAGATTTTTGACTTGAGCAACTGAATGAATAAAGAGGGTCTTTTACTGAGAAAAAGAAGGCTGGAGTGTAAATGCATCATATATTTCTTATGCAACAAAAATTAATGCAAAAAATTTTAAGGGAAAAATGGCAGCTGCCCCTCTAACAAATCATCCTCTAAGATACCAGCTGTTATTTCTTAAAATCAGAGATTACCAAACTCAGGGCCTAGGCACTCAGTCAGAGAACCTAAATTTAGGCCTGTTGCCTCTTTCGTGACTTACAGAGTTGCCCCTCCAAAGCAGACCTGCGTGAGGACCAAGAGCCAAGATCTAATGGCCATATTCTTCACCGAAGGGACAACAGGAGCTCCCAAAATGGCTGAGTATTCCCAGTATGGTTTGGGAATGGGATTCAGCCAGACTTCCAGGTACAGTTCTCCCACAGCCTGTACAGACCTGAAAGTTCCTCTATTGCAGGTAAACGGAGCTTCATAAGACTAAAGCTAAGAAAGAAGTTTCCTAATGAAGACTACAGAAACTGTCAATGTTGAGAGAAGGAACAGGGCTGAGAGCAGGGTGGGAGGGCATACCCCAAATAATCAAAAGCAAATTACTACAGTTCAAAATTCTAAGAGTATGCAGGAGGGAAAAGAGGAAGAATAGGGATTCCATGCAGTAGGTGAAGGATCCAGGATGATCACCCCCAAAGACACACTTGGGATGTTACTTGTTTTTCTATGCTACCAGCAACAGGGTGAACAACTGTGTTGACCACTATCAGTAGTGATAAACACAGAGGTGGAGTCACAATTGATAAGGGGCTTGGGTTCTAGAGTCAGCCTCTAAGATCAAAATCACACTACCCCTTTCTTAAGAAAATTAGTTAAGTACTTCTTGGCAAATTCAAAGAACATTGAAACTGATATCAATCTCTTTGGTTGAACACGCAATGAAGTAACTGGCTTGCATTTGTTTTAGCTTGGTTTGTCTGGGGTTAAGTTTCTCCACCTTACATCCAATTCTGCCTAAGATAAATGGTTGTGTGTTGTTATTCCACACTCAAGTTCTCTTAACAAACTCTACCAAAGGTCCCTTGGGGGAAATAGGTGTATGTTGCTCACCGTCACCTCATAGTCTTTGACTCTCATAAGGTACAACGGCCAGTAGATATCGGGTAGAGAAAAAAATAGGGGAAACTGAGATCATTGACTTATTCAATCCATTAATTAATTAAAGTACCTACTGGATAACTTCTGAGACCTCTGAAAGCCATAAAACTTGGAAGGTGATGCCATGCCAATTAAGATTGTTACTGAAAAAATTTAAGGAGTCCATTGGCCTCATGGCCTCATAGCGTTTGTTTTCATTTGTGTGATCTTTGTTTATCTCCACAGGTCAGTGCTTGATAATAGCAAGTACTATTGTTGTTGCTAGTACCAGCACAAGAGAATTCAAATGGCCTTCCTATTTCTCTTTAGACAATGGATGGATCTACAGCTGACAGATGTTTTGTGGAGTCTGGGTGATGCCTTTGGTGGATCTTTATCTCTGAGCAATGTCTTGGAAGCTTGGCTCCAAGGAGCCTGTCTGTTTCTGTGTCGCATGCCAACCTTCTGCCCTGAGACTGTTCTAAATGTAAGACCAGTTCCTAGTGTGGGATGTATGGGACAAAGACCAGAGACAAGCATTAACAATGGCGCAGTGACTCATGCCCAGAATGGGGCAAATCAATAATTAAATTTGGAGTGTGATCTTGACTTGAAAATGCTCTCCCTGCTTGTGAGAGCAATGGCCTCTCACTTCCCTAGGGGCTTTGGAATTAGGAGTTGGCTACTTCTGTTGTGTCACTGAGAAGGAAGCTTTTAAAAGACAATAGTGATATTGGAGAAGACAATATTAATATCAGTTATCATTTATTGATTACTTACTGGCACTTCATATGGACTATTTCATTTCATCTCCCCAAAACTCTGTGAGGGAAGAACTAGGGAAACTGAGTCTCATGGAGGTTAAGTAACTGGCCTAAAGAATTGCCAAGGTGGAACTAGGAATTAAACTGTGGTCTACTGGACTCCACAGCACAACCTCTACACTGCTGTGCTAACCTCTCAACTGCTTCACAATTCACAATTTTGATGGCAATATCTAGGCTTATTATTTAAAGCAACAAAGATCAAAACAAGGCTTCTTGGATCCAGAAGTAAATGTCTCACTGTGTATCCATTCAGTTAGCAGTGATTAACATGATAGCTCCTAAGTTCACAGAGCTAACACTAAATTCTCTCCCAAGATATGCAAGGTGGGGAATCGGTAATTCTTTGAGATACAAGGCATCCCCAAGCTGAGTTCAAAGTCCATGGCCCTCTTCCCTGGATCTTTTCCCCCACAGTCTCACTGTCTCTCCCACCTCACATGCATATTTTTGTTTTCCTTCCTTTGGGGCCCAGGTCCTGTCCAGATTTCCCATCACCACTCTATCTGCAAATCCAGAGATGTACCACAAACTGCTTCAGCACAAGGGTTTCACCAGATAAGAGAGGATCCCTCAGGAGAGAGTCCATTTCCACTTATGATACCATAAATAAAATTAGGAACCCTTAATCTGTTGAAGTAGATCCAATCCTACCCTTTGGTAACACACCTGTCTGGCTGCCACTGATGACAATAACTCTATTAGCGTGTGGGATTTTTTTATTCCCTTGCAACTTGAAGTCCATATCTTGGCCCAGAACATAAAATTAAATTATAATCAGAAAGTTGAGTCTGTTTAACTAAATTTTAATTATACCTCCCTTTAAAAAGATAAACATTAAAGACAAATATATGACCTCTAATTTAAAAAGTAAATATTACACCCATTTCCCATTATGAAAAAAAAAAGTGTAGTTCACTGCCAGCACTCATTTCTCAGAGCAAACAGGAAATGAGTTAAAGACAAAGACCACCTTCCCTCTTGGAAATGAATTCTTCTAGGCCTTTAAAATAAATTTATACCTATGTCTATCTACCTATCCATCTATCCCAAAAGAAACATATTATGATATTGGGGTGGGATTAGATGGCACCTGTTTATATCATAGCGAAACTTGCATTTTTTATTTCACACTGTTCCTTAAAGCTGTATTTATGATAATATATGTAATACATTTTTAATCATTGCATAGTATTCCTGAGTATGAATGAACTGTACATTAATGAGCCAAGTACCTATCAAAGATACTTTAATCTTTTCTAAGCTGCTGAAATGAGCATCATTGCACACACCCTAGAATTCCCTAGGGTACCAACTGAGAAGTGGAATTGCCAATCATCATCGATAAAGATTAATGAGAAATCACAGGTTCTCAAGCATTGTGTCAAGCCTTAGAGTTTGCTAAATAATCATTTAACTCTAAATTTCATTTTAGCTATATGGGCAAGGACATAAACTCGACAGAAGGAAACAACTGTGGTAGCAAACAATATCACCATATTAAATTAGGTTGACATGGAGAAATGCCTAGTTCATTGGCACTTTGTGGACCAGTTAAAAACAGTTATGGTTAAATATATTATATCTTTATTCAGCAACATTCCATCTCATATAAAATGTTCAGATTGCTTCTTAAACCCTTAAAAGAAAAACACTTAAAAATTTTTAAAGTCACCTCTTACTTATACCCTGAAATTAATAATATAAAGGCAATGATGTATTGGTGCCTTTGGAATTAATTCAGAATCCGTTCATCAATTTTGATCTTTCTTAGTCTCTGGACCTAACCGGGCAGGCAGTTATTATCTAATATAGACAAGCTACCACATCACCATTAATGTGGTACACTCATGTATTGAAGATATACAGGGTCACTGCCTCTATCTGAGACCATAAAAACTTTTACTATAAACTTCCCACTCTTGACCCTTCCACTGGACATCACCAAAATCAAATAAACATAAAATGAATTGTGAGTTTATTAAAAATGTTCACTACTATTCTGTGTATTCAGGGCACTGGGAAACTAATAATATCTACAGACTTTAAGCCTAGTTTATAAAATTGGTGGCTTTCTTTCCACCTCCAGACTTCAGAAAATTAGTTCTCTTTTACCTTACCATTGCTGACATGACCTTCATACACAGTTCAGGCTTTGGGAGAGGTAGTAAAACTCAGAAGGGTTGCTGCAGAAGGCTGACTTCCTGTCATCAGTTAGCACTGGTTGATTTGCTTTTAACATTAATGCCTGTTGTCCAGAAGAGTAAATGAGTGTCTTTATGGCTGATTGATCTCACTGGGGTATCTGAATAGACTACCCAATAGAATAGTAATAAGAACATAGACTACCACTTAATGAGCACCTCCTGTATTAGAATATCTGCATCATTTTTCCAAGGTTCTAACAACAGACCTATTATTGGTAGAAATATACCCTGAGGCTAAGAACAATTTTTGATGCCTCTCCAGCTACAGATTCAAGAGTCTGAAGCATTATGTGGCTGCAGGAGGATGCACCAGCCCTGGGGTGATTAAGGACTGGAAACGCACCACTAAGTTGAACATCTATGAAGGCTATGGGCAGACAGAAACTGTAGGTTGATGTTGATTCACTATTTATCCAGAAACCAAACTTGTCCATTCACTGTGTAAGCACACTGTCAAAGTACTAAGCACACACTAGAAATGCAGACCTGAATCTTAAGCACTGGAAGAGGAAATGGTTTAAACTAGAGAGACCGCACTTCCATTGAGAGACAAAGAATTATGGGTACAGATAACTTACAAACTTACAGATTTCATAGCAGAAATCTGAGCTAGTTTCCACCTGACAATTCCTGTCTTCTTTGTGGAGTACAAGGCAATGGCATGTGATAAGAATGAAAAAATAATAGGGTAGGAGTCTGAGTGGAGGATGTTTAAAATTATCATTGCTGAAAATGGAAGAAATAGCAGATTGTGAAAATAAAGGAGAAATGATAAGAGTACGTTTGAGGTTGGAGAGCATTAGTCTTCAAAGTCATTAATCTATTTAGTTGTATCATTGTCTCCAATATCACTCTAAAACACAGATGAAAAGCATGGTAAAAGCGGACAGTTAGATTGAAGCAGGATTAACATTTTGCCGAGAAGGTACACCCATGTATACAAAATATATGGGGTCACTGCCTCTGAGACCATAAAAAGTTCAGCCCAATGAAAGGGCAGAGGGCAAGGGATCTAGAGATATTGACATTAAGATGAAAGACTAAGAAACTAAGCTGATCAGAGAAGGAAGGGAATTCAAGAAAAGGCAGATCAGTGGTGAGAAAACAAGGCACTGGAGATGTCAATGGAGCTGGAAGGACTGAAGGTAATTGTCTTAGTCTGCTCAGGCTTTTGTAACAAAATATCATAGACTGGGTAGCTTAAACAACCAAAGCTATTTTTCTTACAGTTCTAGAGGCTGGAAGTCCAAGGTCAGAGTACCAGCAAGGCCAGGTTCTAGTGAAGGCCCTCTTCTGAGTTGCAGACTACCAACTACTCATGGTGTTCTCACCTAACAGGGAAAGAGAGAGACCAAGCTCTTTCCAAGATCTTTAGTGTCTTTCAGTTTGTTTGTTTGTTTTTAAAGAGAGGCAGGGTCTTGCTTTGTTGCCCCAAACTAGAGTGCAGTGGTGTGATCACAGCTCCCTGAACCCTCAAACTCCTGGGATCAAGAGATTCTCCAACCTCAGCCTCTCAAACAGTTGGGACTACAGGTGTGCACCACCATGCTTGGCTATTTATTTTATTTTTTAGCAAAGACACAGTCTTGCTATGTTGCCCAGACTGGTTTCAAACTCCTGGCCTCAGTGATCTTCCCACCTCAGCATCCCAGACTAGGATGACAGATACAATTCACCACGTGGGCATCTCTTCTTATAAGGGCACTAATCCCATCATGAGGGTGCCATGCCTCATGACCTCATCTAAACCCAATGACCTCCTGAAGACCCCATCTCCAAATACCATCACAGTGAGCAGTAGGGCTTCAGCACATGCATTTTGGGGAGATGCAACTGAGTCCATAGAAATAGTAGTCAAAAGCAAAGAAGCATAGACTGATGATTTCAGAGATAGAACATTTACAGGTGATGCCAATACAAGGACATGGCCACAGGTGGATTAAGTGTCATGACACCCCCTGGAGATCAGGATCAAGAAAGCAAGAGACTGGGGGTAAACTGACCATTCATATCGATATAGGAGGCACTAGGGATGAGAGTGGAACATGGAGTCAAAGGAAAGATCATGAACCTCATGCTGAAGGCTTTAATGGATAAGGAATGACTGAGAGGTTGGTAAATTATAACAACGGAGAGTAGTATAGGGTGGAAAAAGTAAATGGCGTGAGTCTCAAAAGACAAGGGGGCCGGTGCCGTGGTGCATGCCTGTAGTCCAAGCTATTCAGGAGACTGAGACTGGAGGATCGCTTGAGTCCAGAAGTTCTGGGCTGTAGTGTGCTATGCCAATTGGGTGCCGACACTAAGTTCGGCATCAGTATGGTAATCTCCTGGGAGTGGGGAACCACCAGGTTGCCTAAGGAGGGGTGAAGTGGCCCAGGTCGGAAACAGAGCAGGTCAAAACTCCCATGCTGATCAGTGGTGGGATCGTACCTGTGAATAGCCACTGCACTCCAGCCTAGGCAACATAGGGAGACTGTCTCTTAAAGAAATAAATAAAAATAAAAAATAAAATAAAATAAGGGGATTGCACAAGCCTCAGAGAATTAATGGTCAGGAGGTGGTATTGGGAGCTCAGAAGACGCCAAAGCCAAGAATTATAAAAGGATCAACATCCCCCACTTGAAAAAAAAAAAAAAGAAACCTCTTCCCATGGAAGAGCCAGGTCTCTGGAAAGCCAACTGATAAAAAGAATACCCAGTGAAAAGGATATAGATGTAGATGTAGAATAGTTCCTTAACCACTCAATTGATGGTCTATCCAGAGCACACTGTGAAAAGTTTCTGGAGGGACAGGAAGAGTAGGGGAACAAACAGTCCTGTTCCCACAACATGAGGATGAGAATGCAGGAAAAGAGAAATAAGCAGAAAACCTTACATGATGGAAACACCATAGATAGGAATCTAGAGCTGGTACCTTAGGCTGGTGGCCAAATTTTTACATGGATTGGTCTTAGTGTTTTCCAGTTAGATAGGAACAATAGAAAATAGGGAAGTGCTGCCTGGATTAACTACATTCACTGCTAGATCGTCCATAAAATAGGCTACCTGAGAAGCAGAAACACAAAATTTTTGAAAGAATTGGGGGGGATGATCTAAGATGGCAGTTTAGGAACAGCTCAGGATTGCAGCTCCCAGTGAAAGCACAGAGGGTGAGTGGATGCCACATTTTTATTGCCCACAGACTAGGCAATTCCCAGGCAGAGGAGCTCCACAGGTCGCCAACGTGGCTGTTTTGGCCAGCGCCACTGTGCCGGCTGGCGCCACTGCTTTGCCCCGCGCAGCTGCTTTGTGGGCACTCCGGAGCAGCGGTTCTCTGTACAAAATACACCGGTCCAGGTGCCCTTTTGGCTGACGATTGGAGCCACGGGAAGTCGCCCATTCATCTGATTAAAAAGGGAACTGAGCAGGGAACCAGGACAGTAGATTCCAGGGCCAAAAATCTCAGTGCCGCTGTTTAAGCCAGCGCAGTGAGTTGCCGCATGGGAAAAAACACAGACCCCAGCGCCTCTTCAACTGGCGACTGGAACACCAACTTAAAAAAAAAAAAAAAAAACCAAGGCTCGAGGCAGGGAGCCAGGTAATCAGGCTCGGCTGGTCCCACCCACACAAAAGAACAGCAATCAGAAACTCTCTGGATTGAGAGTTTTGCAGCAAGCGCAGCTGAACCCAGGACGGTTCACCTCTGTGGGGGAGAGGCGTCCGCCATTACCGAGGCAGCCTGCCACTACGGAGGTAGTTAGCCAATGCTGAGGCAGCCCACCGTTGCCAAGGCAACCCGCCACAGCAGAGAGGCTCTGCCTTAACAGAGGCAGGCCACCATTGCTGAGGCAGTTATCACTACACCCATATAAACAGGACTGCAGTGAAGTTCACTCAGCAGCTGGGCGGAGCCCACAGCAGCTCAGCAAAGCCTATACAGGCAGACAGTGACTAGGCTGCCTCCTTGTTGGGCAGGGCAGCTCTGAAGGAAAAAAAAAAAGAAGGCAGCAACATAACAGAAAGTCATAAAGCCCTAAATCCCTGAACAGGGCACCTGGGAACAAAAAGCGGTTTATGAGTTCTGCTGCAGCAGGCCTAAACGTACCTGTGCAGCAGCTCTGAATGAACAATGGAGCTCACAGCTCAGCATTTGAGCTCCTATAAAGAAGAGACCGTCTCCTCAAGCAGCTCCCTGACCCCTGTATATCCAAAGAGTCACCTCGTAAAGGAGAGATCAGATTGACACTTGGCGGGTATCCTTCTGGGACAAAGATAGCAGAAGAAGAAAACTGGTAACAACCCTTACTGTTCAGCAGCTGCTGCAGGTGATCCCCAGGCAAGCAGGGCCTGGAGTGGACCTCAGCAGACCTACAACAGAGGGGCCAGACTGTCAGAAGAAAAACCAAGAAACAGAAATAACCTCATCATCAACAAACAGAACGTCAATCTGAAAGATTTGAGACCCAATCTGAAAGCCAGCAACTACAAAGACGACAGGTGGATAAATACATAAAGATGGGAAGAAACCAACACAAAAAGGATGAAAACACCTGAAACCAGAACCCCTCTCCTCCTAAAAGGGATGACAACTCCTCACCAGCAAGGGAACAGGATTGGATGGAGAACGAGTGTGATGAAATGACAGAATCAGACTTCAGAAGGTGGGTAGTAAGAAACTTCTGTGAACTAAAAGAACATGTTCTAGCCAAAGGCAAAGAAACTAAGAACATTGAAAAAAGATTTGACGAAATGCTAAGGACAATGGAAAAAATAGAAAGGAATGAAATTGAC